>NC_070646.1:3276366-3371898 GCF_947347685.1 Pleuronectes platessa
CCCGATGACAGATCTGAGAGCAGCTGCTGAAAACTTAGACAGACTCCAAAGAGACATGGTCTGAATACGTCGTCCACGTTAAGCAAAGGTTTCCTGTTTCCACCTTTTATCCTGGTGTAAGAGATGAGGTAAGATTTCAGGAAATCACATCAAACTCTCATGATGTGCTTGAATAAAAAATCGGATATGAAATCGGAAACGTTTGGATCAGACGAAGCTACTGGAGATAAAAGTGCCACAAAAGAATCCTGGAGATGATATTACAGCTAAAAACATATGATCAGGTTTGCAAATTGAAAGAACTCCAAGTTTCAGATCAAGTTACATGAAGGGTGCTTGGAAACTGCAAGTACAGGTATTAAGATCAAGTACATGTACACAGAGGTTTACTGCAAACTGTTTACAATAACTGCAAACAAATATTCATTCTCTTAAGCAGCTGAAAGGAATATTTGTTACCGTAAAATAACTGGATAATGATGAATCCTCAAAAAATACTTATTTTGATTCACAGGATTCAGATCTTTATCCGGATCAGAACCAAACTTCACTTGTTTGTAGATAATATCAAATTACACCTGATTTATTTCAGATCTCAGCTTTAGTTTTGCTTTATAACTAAATTGTTAAGTATCAGACAACCAGCGATGAAACCATGACCTTCTCAGCAGAGGTCAAAATCCCCCAAAAATTTTATTAAAGATTTAAAGAAACGACCATATGGAAAAATACATCATGCGTGAATGTACATCGTTGTGTGGACGACAAAACAGATGTTAGGTTTAATCGGACAGAACAGGAAACACGATTTAAAAAATACAAAGAACACAAAAGGGGGGAGGGGGGGGGGCCGCACAGTGGAAGATCAGACTGTGACCAGAACGTCTGAACCCCAGAGGGCGAGGCTGAGGGGATTTCATTCAGGTGTTTTAACCATTAGGAGAACTGGGAGACGAGGGGAAGGGAAGCAGCAGGAACTATGGGATGAATGGGTTGGAATTCCCATCAGGAGCCATGAACACAGCAAGAGAGAGAGAGAGAGAGAGAGAGAGAGAGCACCAGAGTCACAGTATTCACTGTGATTACTGGAAGTTTATAGTTTCCATCACAAAAAAACAAAACAATATTTGGACGTTTGATGGGCGGGACAGTGGTGCAGTGGTTAGAACTGTCACATCCCAGCAAGAGGTCTCTGGGTTTGTAACATAGTTAATAAAGATGGACGACTCGTCTCCACTTCCTCCCTATATCCGGAAATGAAGCCAATTCTGATTGCACAGCCTCCCAGTGTCTGTGAGGGTTTTGTCTGGGTGCTGCAGCTTCCTCCCTCAGTCCCAAAAAACATGGATCCTAGATTAACTGGAGACTCTAACGCCCGTAACGAGGAGCGTATCGATTTCAGCCGAGAATAGATTTCTATCAGAGTCCTCAGCACTTTCCACCGAGCCGAAACATTTCATGAAAGATTCACTGTTTTGTGAAAACTGCTCTTTGCTTCAAAGCAGAATCTTCACTCAGCCCCCCCCCCCCCCCCCCCCCCCTTCCCGGAGGAGAAGTTCAGTGAGTTCAAAAGACAGTTCGACACAAATATAGAGAGAAACATGAACAGATGATGAAATATCCCTTTTTTATTGTTGTGCACTTCTGAACTCAAATGTCGAGCCTTGTAGCGATTACCTGGATTTGGACGGAGCTAAACGGTCGGTTAGCGTGGAACACATTCTCCATATGGGTTTCAAATCTGTGGTTTTTTATGTAGTTTTATGCAAACACGGAAAATATAAGACTATTATGCTAAAGAAGACGGCCTCAACAAGTCATCTCCGGTTCATCTACAACATGTTGTAGCGCGTCGCCTAATAAAACCACGTGAAGCGCGTACGGAAGCCGACATTTCCTACAGTGGTTGACCAATCACAACGGATTGGACCGGCTGGCCAATCAGAGCAGACTGGGATTAATCGGTAGGGGAGGGGGGGTGCTTAAAGAGACAGGAGGTAAAGCTGAGTGTTTCAGACAGAGGCTGAATAGAGGAGCTGCAGCAAAGGACAGTTAGAGCGTATAAAACATTTTAAGTATTTACACAAATTAAGATTATAAACGTTAATTTGGGCAGAATTTGTTTCCCTTAAAGATGCATGAGGTTTATAGACGCTTAAAAAAAGAATTCCCCAACAGAAATGGCGCAAGATGAATTCTTCTTCTCCGTCTCATTGTGAAACAAACCATCACAACCATAATCAACTCTGAGATTAAATCCGTTCCCACAACCCCCCCACATCCCGGACCACTGGTCATTACTCTGCATACCAATGAAGAGTGGGTCACCGCTGGCCGCTGTCCATTCAGGACACGCTGACCCCGTCCGCCCCCTCCACTGGGACAGAGGAGAATGACCACCGACCTATTGTGGAGCCATTGTGACGGTCTCCAGAGAGGGACAGGATCTGTGTGGCCACCACTCGGTGATTGATGCCGGCTTGACCCCCGCAGTGGCCCGTCCCAAAGATGGTGGTGGTCAGGCAGCCGCAATTAGCTCGAATTTGTCCCTTTAAGTGTCCTCGTCTGCCACAAAAGATATGAGCCCCCCGGACCATATATTCCACGAGGAGGTCCACGTCCTGTCTCTTATCCTTTTCCCCTCTCTCTGTCTTCCTGTCTGCTCTTCCTTCTTCCTTCCTTCTATCTTTTGTCCCTCCTTATGTCTTTTACAATTCTGTCCTTTCCCTCTTGTCATCCCTCGTCCTTCCATCTCCTCTTTCTATCTTCCCTCCTTCTTTGTGTCTTTTGACCTTCTTCCCATCTTTTACCGCTCCATATTTCCCCTCCTCTCATCTCTTGTCCTTCTTCCGTCTTTTCTTTTTGTCTTGTCCTTCTTTCCTCTCCTCTATCTGTCTTTCATCTCCCTTCTTCCTGTTCTTCCTTCTTCTGACTCTAATCTTTGTTAATTTGACTGCATCTCATCTTTATCCTTCTTCCTCTTTGTGTCTTCTTTCCTCCTCATCCTTCACTTCTCTTTCATTTCGTTTTTAGGTCTTCCCTTCTCCCTATTCCCACATATCCCCTTCCTTCTTTCTTTTCTCTTTCCCTCCTTTCCTCCTCATCCATCTTCCTTTTTCAGGTCATCTTACATCTTCTTGTTTTTCTCCTCCTTCTCCTTCCTCCTCTTTCCCAGCATCTTTTCGGAGATAGTCATCTCAAATTCTTCCTCTTCTTCCTGTTCCTGTTTTTCTTTCACACCATTGATTTCCTTTCTTTCTCTTTGGACTCCTCTTTAAAATGTTCCACCTCTCTCTGAATATACTTAAACGACGTCCTGCACTCTTTCAACCCCGAGAACTTTCTCCTGGCTTTTTCTTTTCTGTTCATTTCCCATGTTATATCCATTCTCCTCTTCCTCTGCTCCCCCCAACCTGACGAGGCCCTAAAGGAAGAGCTCCTATCACCTCCTATCTGCCGCTGCCTCCTGTCCTGCGGAGAACTGTCACCACTCGTCCGCTGAGCCACTAATGCCTCCTCTCTCTCTGTGTTTAAAGTAGTGATAACACCTCTCGCCGAGTTGGGTCGGGGGGGGGGCAGCTCCGCAGGGGGCAGCTCCCTCAGCTGACTCCAAACATGGCTGCAAAGTGACGGAGAAGCCCGGTGGACTGTCAAGCAGCTTGTAGTTTGCTTCTTACCCATTTCTCTCCCTCCGTCTCCCTGTCGCACCCTGTCACACATTCTGGCACCTTCATCAGGGGACACTTCAAAAAATAAACACCGGCTCTTCCTCCTGCCCCCATTTCTGTTCCTACTGGGAAACGCACACATCACATGGAGCCACCGAGCGAACACTGGATGAGCTGTGTGAGGCTCTGAGTGTGTGTGTGTGGGGTGGGGGGGGGGGGGGGGGGGCAGAACACGAGCTATAAAAAGAAACGCAATGAACTTCTCTCAATGAAGTGAGTCTGCTGGGAGACAGGTACATGTTTCGCCTCGGGCAAAAAGTAATGTGTCGCATTGCAAATCTGCAACGTTTTCCAGCTTGATCAAAAAACCGTATCATGAAAAGGAGATGAGAGGCTGGCTCATGTTTTTAAACCACCTGGTAACAGTTACATTAATTAAATGAGTAGAAGCAATGCAAACTTTAAAATCTAAAACACATTCTAGGTGTTTTCAAGGATGCACAGAACGTGTTGTCTTGCATAAACAGAGCTGTTAAGGCTGAAGGGCACATTTAGGTTTGCAAATTAAAATACTTTCTTAAAGCATGTTCTTCTAAAAAGACGTTTCTTTCCATTGATTGACGTGTAGTTCTGTCTTCTTGCTGCTGCATCCTCATGTTCTCCCAGTGGAACTGAAGGATGGGCGATGCAACCCTGCAGCGTCCACATCCATCAAGGCCGAGGAAGCACCTCAGGTGGACGACGTGCTCTCACTTGACCTCCTATTGGCTGAAGGTCTGAGCAACGCCACTCAGCTGCTCTCTGAGGGCCGAGGACCACATGTGGGAAGACAAGCTGGGGACAGATGTTGAAGTAGCGTCGAGAATTTATGATTATTTCTGATTAATCGCTAACTGTTTGGGGTTTTACCACATTTTGCTATGCATTGGATTTTTTAAACTCAGTCTCCTCCTCCATCAGCCTCTCATCTGCATCTCTGTGGTCCCAGTGTCCAAAGCCGGGTCTCTCTACATCTCTCCACAGGAGCAGAAGATTTCTTTCTGCAGGTTCCTGTGGTTTTGGGAAACGCCTTCCTCACATCAACAGCTGCCTTGTTTGTCTGAGACGAGCAGCAGGAAGTCTCCCTGAGCTTCTCTTCTCCTCTTCCCTGTGGCTTCAGCTCTTTTCTCCTTCTCCTCCACATCCTCACAACCATCTCTTCCCAAACTCCACGACGCACTCACCGGATTTAACCGAAACCTCGAATATGATTTTACGCAAATGAGCTAATATCTAAGCAGCCCTTGCAAAACCACAAATTTAACCCCTGATTTGACTTTAATTGTTCAATTCTTCACTGGGCTCACACAGCTCGCCCACCATATGCAAATGGGAGATGTACGTTGATTAGATATTTATCTTCCAAGCTGTTGCTGTGAGTGTGTGTGTGGTGGTTGGGTGGGGGGGGTCCTGGCTGAGGAGTGTGCCCCCTCTCCCTCGGGTCACAGATTAAATCTCTGATCCGAACATGCGATCACACATAAGCCTGTTGATCATCACGACACAGGTTAACGCTCATCAGCAAATATTTCACAACTGATTCATTCCGTGCCTCACGTTACGCAGATCATAAGATGTGCGTCAGAATATTCTCTCCGGAGCCAGTTCTGGAGCCTTGGAAATACGTCATGTGAGTGGCTTGTGCATGTGAGGCCTGGTGTCACAGTCTGCGAGTAGGTGGTGGTTTGGTAACCACACACACAGGGGAGGGGGGGAGAAAGAACATCCTTACATGAAGCAACAGGGGCGGATTGATTGCACTATGGAAATGCAAATGGACCAAGAGACAAAAGTACTCTCAGGAGTTCAGTGTAAATAAACAGTGTGCCGAGTGTGCAACCACACACGCCGACGGGCACCATGTGACCTTTCATGCCGAGCCACGGGGGAGCAGGAGGCGCGGCCCTGTGGCACGACCTCGGCATCTTCTGGGGATTCCTCTGCTGAGTAAAAACAATCGAGTCCTCTCCACCATCCAATCTCATATTTGCCCTGAAATTAAGATCTGAGGACAAACAAAGGATTAAACCAAGTGGGAGAGGCGTATGAAGAAAAGGGTCCGACTCAGTGTGACATCCTTTCTAATGATGGACGCGGCAGATGGCGAGAGGCAGACACACATATGGGCCTCGTGTCGATGTCACCCGCTGCACCGGGGCTCGGTTGGTTCCCTTCTTTATTTTTATCTGCAGGATTACACCGCGTTAGGCCTGAACAATAGAAGAACACTATCCTAACCTAAAAGGTGAAAAGGTACGACAAGTAGCAAAGATATAGATTTCTAAGAAGTCATAAATCAGATCTAAACCATATCTAATAAAACATTGCACACACTCAGATATTTTCTCCCCAAATGGGCCTAATATTTCCATCGTGATCAGTAAGTTATTCTCTGATAAATCAAGGAAAATGTTAGAAAGCAGAAAATATTTAATGGGGTCTTTCCTGACACACACCACATCTTACAAGCTCCTGTACTTTTGCATAGTCCTGTTTTTAAAGAAACCAGAGAAGAAACCAATTTACTAGCTCTTGATTTATTGTATAAAACTAAAAGCCACATGTCAACATCCTGAAATATGAAGATCTGCTGTTTTTCTAAATCATTATATTTAATATTCCTGTTGGTTTTTGGACTGTTGCTTCAACAAATTAGTTCATTGGAAGATATTTTCTGGCCTTTTATTCTTCTGATGTTTTATAGACTGAATAATTCATTGATAAACAAGAAAAAATTAAACCGTCATTAAGTTTTAAATTTTTTTAGGTGAATTAATGAAATGCTCTCAGCGTTTATTCTTGTTTTCAGAACTCTCTCACACACACACACCGAGGATACAACCGATTTGTTTTGGAAACTGGATTCATTCTCTTCCCATGAGAATCCCTGCAGCACGTTGGTGAGGAGGAGGAGGAGGGGGTGAAAAGAAGAAGAAGAAGAGTTGGGGTAAATGTTGGGAGGAATGTCTGAAGGGTGGGGGGGTAGAAAAGAAGAACAGGGACAGTGGATACACCACAAAACCCCAGCACCTGTCCCCTCTCTGCTGGCGTCCCTCTGCCACCCGGAGAACGGCAGACGGGGCCTGGGGAGCGGGGGGGCTAAACCCTGCCAAGGCCCCCACAAATCCCCCATATACCACACACACACACCCACAAAAACACACACACACACTGTCCTACACACACTGAGTGGCAGCTCCATCTGGGTCAACAGTGCAGCCCCTGACATTCCAGCAGTGAGAGGAGGAGGTGTCGTCTCACCTGGTCTCGGCTGTGTGGCACAGCACAGGACAGTAGGGGAGCAGCGCGGCTGTCCACAATATTTGTTTAGCTGTCCGTGGCGTCAGTGACGTCTTAATTTACCCCCCCCTTGTTTGCAGAACCTGCTAGAACCCAAATATGAAAACATTTGTGTGCATGTGTGTGTGTGTGTGTCTCGTTTCTCTTACCTCTGAGGGACCCTTTGCTGCATAATCACTTATCAGGACCAGTGGACCTCATGGGGACCAAAGCCTGCTTAATGAGGCTAGAACGTGTTTCTGAGGTCCTGGTTAAGGTTTGAGGTTGGGTTAGGGTTAGAGGTTGGGGATTTAATTAGGCTGCACACAACCAAAAGGAAGTCAATGCAAAGCTGTGCACTGTTTTCAGAGAATCACGAGATCTCAAGAAACGGCTTAGAAGAGGTTCTTATCCCAAAATATATATTTAATCATTACAGGAGGAGTTTTGTTTTATGATGTACACACATTAAACACAGTTTTCTTCCACTATTACCTCAAAACATACTTGATTCAGACAACTGGATGGGTGTCATGGCAGCGTATTACCATCCTCTTCCTCTGCAGCTCAGGTTTCTGTATTAGATACGAGCACCTTCCCCCCCGATTTAGAGTCACCAGCTCCCCCCCCCGGTTCCCTGTTCTGTCACAGCCAGCTCACAGACTGAGGGCTGAGCAAACACAGACAGACACTGACATCACCCAGAGACCTGGGTTTAAACACTGTGCTCTTTATCCATCCCACCACGAAAAAGGTGCAATCCAGCTTCACAGCCACCGGGGCCGACTTTATTTGCTTTTGCATGTATTGATCTATTTACTTATTTACTTGCAGCCTGAGTCCTGATGCCGCCTGTTCTCACTCGGCTCCTGGTCCAAGCACCCAGGGATCTCTCCCTCTCTCTCTCTCTCTCTCTCTCTCTCTTTCTCTCTCTTTCTCCCGGTTTAATAATTCATGAATGTTCGGGCTGCTGCCGTAATCCTGACTGACACTAAAAGTCTGTCTAGATTTAGCGTCATGAAATTTTCATCCGTAAATGTGCAGTCAGGCTCCTTCTCTCGCTTTCCTCTTTTTTTTAAGGGGCACTCTCTCTCTCGCTCTCTCTCTTTCTCTCTCTTGCTTTTACTGGGAATATCTCTCCTGCCAAAAGTTTCACAAGGCTGCAGCCTCATTCTCTCACTCACATGCATGAGCATGGACACGCACACAGTGACAGGTGACACACTGACACACACACTCGGCTCCATCTCGTTGAGGCTGTTTACCGAGTTTCTTCTGGACTCATTTGTTTCCTCCTGCAGCCGCTGAGGAGGAGCCGTGGACCCTCAGTGGAGCAAAGTGACTTACAGGCCCGTGAGTGGATGTTCTAAGTGTGGACGTGTCCCCCAGTGGAGATGAGCATCTTGGTCCCGGTGATGCTTGACTTGTGAATCAGCAGCGACAAATGTCCTTCGGAAGTGTCTCAGGGACAGAGGTGTCCCTAGTGTCCGTTCCTTAACTTCACATGTGATGTTTTTTTTTAATATTGCAACGTGTGTGGTCACGGCCTTGTACTCACGGCCTTGCTGAACCGTGCATCAGTGGTGGTGGTTGTTTCCCCATGTGAGAGAGCAGCACGGTGGTAGAGTGGTTGGTACGATTGACTCACTCTCTAGGTTTGAATCCCAACAGCCTTTGCATTGCATGTCTGAATCATGAATTTAGAGAAATGCAACACTTTATTCCTGCAGCTTCTATTCAATCACAGTTTTTTTTTGTTTTACTTCCTGGTTTAGAAAAGAGAAGGAAATGAAGAAGAAAGTTTTTGAGCTTGTTGAAGAATCTTTCCTGGACGAAGGGAAAACTGATTCAGATGCAAACCAGCCACTTGCACCAGGGATGAGATCAACACTCCACAGAACAGTTGTAATAATTCAAGACTCTGTAACATTATTCATCCGGAGCTGTTTTTACATTTCACGGCAGAAACAACTCTTCTTCCCATTAAAAATGCATTGATGGTTTTAGAGGGGTAATCAGCTGATAAGACGCCCGGAGCTTTGCCTCCTCGTGGAATCTCTGTAGGACACAACCGGAGCCCAGGGAGCAGTTGATAAACTTTCAACTGCTCATCGACGGCCATTCATCGCCGGCTAAGTGTCAACCCATCGCCAGAGTATTAATAGCCCTCTTATCGGGGGGGAGGGGGGGGGGGGGGAAAGGGCTCCTTTAATTGGCTGCCGGGGTAATTTCATTCTGTAGAAAAGCCGCCGGTATCAAAAGCAGCGAAGATGGAAGGATAACCCTCTGATGACTGTAATGTTTCTAATTACCACCCACCTCTGCTTCCACCACTTCCATATTTCCCCCCCTCTCCACCCGCCCGCTCCCCCACCCCCCCCCCACTCCAGGCGCACTTCAAGGGGGATAAGTCAACCTGAAGAGAGAGGCAACCACAATGTGGAAAAGCACCACTCACACTAATGGATAGAGTATGGTGGAGCGGGAGGGGAAAAGGGTTTGCAGACTTTCTCCTCCTCCAAACTCTCAACCCCCCCCCCCCCCCCCCCTGATTTCCCATTCCTCTTTTTCTTTTTCTTGCATTTTTATGTGATGTCCCCTTTTCTCCCGAGCACCTCTCATACTCTCCACCTCACCCAGGAGAGGAGGAATCGTCGCGAGGCGCCTCGACCGAGTCTTCTCTCCACTTTCACCCTTGTAAACTCTGTGCACTCTCCAGCTGCTGTAAAATATGCATGGGAACATTATCTTTTTTTCCTTTTCAGCCCGAGACACGTTTTTATGCAGGTTCCTCGAGTCTCTGACACCTATAAAAAAAAAAAAAACACAAGATCAACCACACTTCCTCTATCTCTCCCCTTCACCCCTGCAGCCGTGCCCCAGGACGACCCAGTGGAAACTGGCCATTTGCTTTTATTGGCGCTCATTAAAAAGGACATGGACTTCAGGGACATTGAGGTGAGTGTCTCCTCCTCGGCGTCCTCTCCTCCTGAACTCAACCGTTATATCTCGGATCCATTCGCCAATTTCGACACCATTTCCTCAATCTTAAAAAAAAATAAAAAAGCACATAAAACATTTAGCAGGCTCCTAAAACTCCAGCTCGACGGCTTCATTTTGACCACGTGACCTGCTCTACACTTCTCAGCTGTCACACTCACACATGCACGAGGACATGATTCCATTCTCTGTGATGCCGAGACCATCAAACGCATGATAATCTGAAGCAGAATCCCCGATCTGTGTGAAGAAGCCATCGCCCTGAAGACAAAATAAAAAAATAATAATCCAGCCTTCAACACTGGAGTGGATAAATTTAGTCTGGTGAACCTTCCATGACTCTCATCACTTGCTCTGAATGGTAGCTAACGAAACAGGGGTGGGGGGGGGGGTGGGGGGGGAATGGACTTTTATCTGCACTCTTAACGTATGGTCTACCAGCCTCTGCTATAGGAGACACTGCCTCTAGTGTCGATGCAATTCTAACGGCGTCGGGGAGCAGAGGAAAGATGGAGGATGGAGGAAAGAGGAAAAGGGGGGGAATTGAATCTATATATAATGTAATGACGCGATCGCGTGTTTCATAGAACTTGTTGATGGACAGTGACGTGTGAGTATTCAACACCGTGGGAGGAATCATCGTGTGTTAAACGAGACGGTGAAAACAGGTCCGGGTGGGAAGCTGCGCTCATTTCATTCCCGTGTTCATGCTGCAATGATGGCATGCGGCCAAATATTTGTGCGTCTCACTGTAAGTGTGTGTGTGTGTGTGTGTGTGTGAGGAAACAATGACACACGCACAGACTCACACACTTGGGGTCTCTGGCCCCCATTTGTGGAAGATGACGCTCAGTGGGCAATCTCAGCAGACAGATGTCAGTGGCTTATTAAAGGAGATGCCCACCAGCCGTCGGTGCTGGGAGGAGGCTATGAATAAATTTATTACACTAATGTATCGACCTCAAGACTGTAACTGACGTTCAGACGCCGCAGTGATGCAGGCAATTGATGTAAGAGTCATTAGGGGGGGAATATGTGAGGAGAAATTGTCCATCTCCATTCTTTTCTCATCGACTGTCTCCAGAGGAAAAACCCAACCTGGGCCCCTGGTTCCATGAGAGAGAGAGAGGAAGGCACGGCGAGGAGGAGGAGGAGTTTCCATCAGCAGCAAACCACCTCAAACAACTTCCCCACAGCCATGATGCTCCAGAGGCGGCAGGCGGCTCTCGTTAGGCCGTGATTAGAAGATGTGAGTGGGCCGTCGGTCATGGACCAGCAGCAGGAAGTGACAGAGAAATGGCTTCCAGACTGAAGGGTGGTAGCCATCCACAGTGCAGCGCTGGAAGCGTTACCGCTGAGGTCTGAATGTGAGATCACCTAAACAAAGAAGAGATGTTTCTGTGTCCTGCCCCGGGGGGTTGTGCACGGATGCATGTGTGCCCACACATGCACACTCACACTCCGACATGCCAACATCTTCCCTTGATGTGCATCTTCCACAGAAAAGACGAATCAGCCACAGAGCATCTTAAAAGCTTCTCAGATGCCCACACCCCCCTTTTCAAATTATCTTTATTTCCATTTGGACGTTAGATAAACTCATAGTTCCTGAAACACAGCGATAACCATTCACTGTAAACACACAACTGAAACTTCTCACCCACACACTTCAAGACAACAGCTGGCCGAGGACCCCCCCCCCCCCTCCTTCCCTCCCCCCACTGACTGTAACTGTGAGATATCGCCTCATCTGTTAGTTAATGCTCGACCCATTATAAAGAGCGACCCGGGCACAAACACCAGGGACCTGATGTTAATAACAACACATTAGCATCGGGGCGATGACACTCGCTCACAGACTCGGGGCCGAGCTCTTCTGACAGCCCGGGATTCTCGGTCAGATATGGAAATTGAAGCCATCCGTCTGTGGAGATGTGGGGGGGGGGCTTCCAGCAGGGAAAGACCGATTCTCCCTGATGATAACGCCAGTTGCAAGATCCCCCCCCATGTGCATTATTGATGGCCATCAGTCGGCATGCGTCTGACCACATTTAAGTGCCTCAGCAGGGGGGCATTGGTGCAGTGATCAAAACAAAACACACACACACACACACACACACACACACACACACACACACACACACACACACACACACACACACACCCACACACACACACACACCTTCTCGCTCACGCCCTCTCACCCAGTCCGTCGTCACGTGCGCATCGGCACATCGGAGCTGACACTCACAAGTGATGTGTTCATGCAAACAAACACACACAGGGACACAGGATACGCTGCCCCCGGTGATGCGTTCGCTGACCCATTTAACTGCTCTGCAAGCACAACACTGCTTTAAGAAGATGAGCCAATTTCCTTTTTTCCCACATGTTATCTCAAGATCTGGGTCCAATAAAGTGTTGCATCGGGAAAGTAAAAGCAGAAGCGAGTGTGTGCACCCATCAGCGACCTTAATGCAAATATATCCAAGAGAATGAAGTGAATAATTTAACTCTGAGGCATGTTGGAATGGAGCTAAAGAGACTGTTGCTGTGATGATGCCGTTGTTTCATGAACTCAAACAAGGAACACAAACATTTTCAGCCTCAAAAACTGATTAAATTATCATAAATTTGATTTGTTGTATATATTCTACAAGTTGTGAAATCTATTCTGAGTTCTCTTGAATTCATTCCTATTTTATTGCGTCGGTGCATAAACATTTGTGTGTTTTACGTCAAAGAAGCGTTTTATATCCACACAGGGAAGAGGCTGCTTCATCTGTATATGCAGCATGCAACACATAACTCACAGTGAACAACAACATTACTTATAGACTTCAGTGGCACGCAAGCACTGACACAAACAAGGTAGAGGGTGTAAAATGCTTTGAGGGCAAATAAATCCTGCACCAGAGGAGGAATCCTTTGTTCTGGAGCCGGATCCGTCTGAACAATGAAGCTACACACATGAGCAGGGAGCCGTAAATTCACCAAAAACCCAGACACCATGAAAAATCACCGGCGGTGTTGATCGGTCCCACTGAGAGAGCTCCTGCAGATGTAACCCAGACATCCCTCTCTCCCTGGCCCTGCTTTTCAGTTCCTCTTGGGGGATGAAGAGGTGTGGTCCAGGCCTGATGGAATGTGTAGTCCCCTGGGGTGTCCGGCCAGTTGGGTGTACTCGCTAAACCTCCAAAGGACGGTACCCCAACATCCTGACTAGATGTCCTAACCACCTGAACTGTCCCCTTTTGACGTGAAGGAGCAGCGGTTCAACTCTGAGCTGCCTCTACATGTCTGAACTCCACATCCCATCTCCAAGGGTGAGGCCACGAGGACAACCAACACAGACAACTAATTTTCTTCTCCGCTCGATTTCTAAATCTCAGTCATTCGGGTCACGAAACAGAGCTCATGATCGTAAGTGGGGGTTGGAACATGAACTGGACCAACCCGCCTGTCCATCTTCACCTTCATCCACCATTTTCTGAACCAGCTCCTTCCTGCTTCCTCTGGTAATAGAGCCACAGCCATGGAGGCAGCTGGGGCGTCATGTGACCAGAAGGGAAGCACTGGTGTAGCACACGATACTCCTGTCAGATCTCCTGTCATGAGATGGAGCAGACGTCCGGCAAACATGAATCTGCATTAATAACTGAGATGATAATAAGAGCGACCGGGGGGGGGGGGGGGGGGGTGGGGGGGGGGGGGGGGGGGGGGGACAGGTGATGTTGTAACACGTACAAATTGATCTCGATAGCTCACTTTTCCATCGCTGCGTTTACGATCAGTGAAACGGATCACGTCTCACATGTGAGCTGATAGCAGAGGATCTACAGTCACCTCGTCTTTCTATAAGAGAGAACAAGTCCCAACCTGAACTTGGCTTGGATCTGAGGGAAGCAGAACTGATAGAGCAGCTGTGCAGAGCTCGGCTGCCACAGCACCTTTGTTTAACCCCCCCCCCCCCCCCCCACCAGTGTGTAAACCAGCACGGGCCTCTCCTCAGGTGTGACCACTAATCTCCTTTTATACCTGCGGTGATAAGATAGACTCGCTCTTGATCCCCGTGCTTCCTCTCGCCGCCGCAACATCTCAGGGGCTCGCCTGTCGCAGCATGTCTGACATGTGTCAGACAGAGGAGACAGGGTGAGGGGAGGAGGGAGACAGGGTGAGGGGAGGAGGGAGACAGGGTGAGGGGAGGAGAGGTCGATCCAACGAGGCCCCCAGATGTACAGTAGGGGCTATATTTGGCAGAGTGGACCTTACATCCTCTTGAATCAACTCTTTCATGCGTCTTTATGATCTAAATTCAGATTTAAGTTCAGAATCCATCAAAGAAATGCACCAATTCCTCTGAAAACCGACTTCATGTGTTTTTCCGTGTAGCAGTATAGGTCATGTTTTGATGTCTGCTGCTGTTTTGTAGACTTTGGGGAATTCCACCGAGACGATTCCTGCCTTTTCTGAGATGTGCTCAATCTCCTCTTTATCTTCCTTTCTCATCTAAACCCAATGACACACGTACACACGCACGTCTGGATTTATTGCATCCTATATTTATTATCTGAGGAATGTTACTTATTCTCGTGCCAGTTTCCCAGAACACATCGAATATCTACGATAAAGAAGGATAATGTTGATTCAGTCTGTTCTTTGTGAATCTACAAAGCACGAGGCTCAGGTCCAGCGTTCACATTAAAAGGTCGGGTCAGGTAAAAGATGAAAATATATATATATATATATATAAACATATATGTTCCAGTTTGGATCAGACCCTGACAGAGGGAGAACACTGATGGTTGCACGATTCCGGAAAATGAACCAACAGATGCACCGTTCACATGTCGCTTAAGAAATGTCAAATATAATTAACCTCGGATTAATTACTCAAAACTTGGGGAAAGAGTAAGTTGCTCTAAATATATTTTCTGGAACTCTCTGGAAAATGAGCCCATGAGAGAATAGAGCAGGAAAATGTCCTGTGGGCGACTCGATGACATTTCAAACATGCAACAGAAACAAGAATGAAAGAATTAAATCTCCTGCTGCCTTCGTCATAAGTGGATAAAACTCTGTAAAAGGTCCAGGCCCAGTTTACGGGATATGTTCAAACAGCTACAGTGACTTTGTTTATTATTTGAATGGAGCATCTGAAGGTGAACAGGTTCAGATTGAGTAAGACCAGCAAGAAGCTCACTTGTGACGCTGTCCACCATTTCCTTCCTGAAACCGAGCTCCATGTTGAGCTTCAAAAAATGAAGAGCAGGGTAGACGGCTACATTTTTAATGCCCCCGTGTCGAGGGACGGGAGAGGGAGTTAGCGTGGGGGGGGGAGATGCTCTAAGTCGATACAGGGTTCGCGTGTCTAGCGCTGCCAGGTGTCTGCTCACGTCACAGATCCCAGAGCAGCAGCCACCTGTACCCATTACCGCCCGGGAGGCACCGGCGATGACAATAAGACATCATCTGCCAACGCTACGACCCCCCCCCCCACCCCCCCACCCCTGTCACTCTGTTAATGTTAATTACACAAACCATTTCCTTCAAGATGGCTCTCTTGGCTGCCGGCCCAGAAATCTGTCATTCCAGTATCTGTCAGATCTATGAACAGGTTAATCAGGTTAGTCGCAAGTTAATACAGGTGGCATGGAGTCAGGAGGCGGGGGGGGGAAGCTGGGTGCCAAGAGAACATGCTCCCCCCCACACTCCCCCCCCCCCATCATCACACCACATCCTGTTTGTCTTCCTCTCCGGTTTGTCTGTCAATGCTCCAGCTGAGCAATTATCCAGCTCCAGACCTGTAAATATCAGCCATGATCTCTGATGGGGAGCAAGTCGCTACCTGTGTGTGTGTGTGGACTGAAAACACACACGCACACACACACACACACACACAAAGACACACACTGCTTTGCTTCACAGGACCCTGAAAGCTCTGTTGCACATTGTGCTTGTAACACGGAGCGTTGTTTACTTTGAGCAACACATTTTCCACTGAGGGTTAAGTGGCTCCGTGGAGAAGACGTGCCACTCACACAGAACCCCCCCCACGTACACACACACACACACACACACACACACACACACACGTATTATCCGATATTTCCAACTGGCCGTGTCTCACTCACATCTGGGTCCTTGTTTGGACGTCATCAGCGCCTGTTGTGTCAGACCTCACTCTTTGTCTTTGTGTAAACACAGTTGTCAAGTGGGCGACACACGATGTTACTGTCACATCACCAGCTGCTGGTTTTTATAATGACATGGATCCAAATATGGAAAACTAGCCCAACTCGTCTTTAATTAATAACCTATGCAGATGCATTTTTTATTTGACTGTATATATTCTTCCTTCCCTCAGGATTACGTCTGTGACTGGCAGCAGGGAAATAGTTTACCCACCTTTTCTATTTGCCTCTACATCACAGCATGCATACCGGGGGGGGGGGGGGGGGGGGGGGGGGGGAATTCTGCTCCACTCATTACACCACCGTCTTCCTCAGGCGCTGGAAATCAAGAACAAACACATTTCACGTGTTCAGCCATTACACATAGGGATGATTAAAAATGTTGGATTCCCTCTGATCCTGCCCTGATAAAGCTGACTTCTGACAAACAGACTCATATTTGTTGCATACGTTGAACTTATTTATCTTGTTTGTTGGTTTTGTTTACGCGACCTGACACGAAGACGCACAAACAGGCAGCAGGATGTGTCAGTCAAGATGTAGAGCGTCTGTACCCGAGAGAACACAAAGAGAGCGACAACGATTCAGAGGCTATTTTAACTCAAGGAATCTAGCGCAGTCCCAAGTGTCTGCTGCTTTATCCGACCTCTGATGAATATTGAAATATGAAAATCAGCAATATTTGGTCTCGAATTAGATCTTTGAATCACATACGTCTTGTTAGTTGAAGCTGAATCACTTCCTATCTTCACTTTATTGGTTTAGTTGCAGGTTTAAGGACAATTTAATGGAAATTAGCAAATTTTTGAATGTTTGAAAGATAAATATATATGTCTTTAAACATTAAATTGCGCCCAACAGGACGATGTTGGCTCAGTATCGTTGGTGCCAACTCTTACAACTTGATATTAGCTGTGGTGTGTCTCTATTGGGATATAGAGCACCGCAGTAATCCCACAATTTGCTCCGGAAGTCAACATCCTCGTCCCGCGTCAGGTCTGTAAACACATCACCTCTCACATTGTGAATGAGCGTCCTGTTAATACACAGACGTGTTTCACAGCCGTGTAAATAAACAGGCCCGGAGGTGTATCTCATTATGAGCCACGAGGAAACACTCGCCGCTTTTACAGGGAGCGCGGGTGTGGGTATAGGGAGGAGGCATTTCCGATGGGCAGGCGGACCCACCAGCCACCACCCACCACCCACCAGCCACCGAACCTCCCACACAGCTAAAGGTCACCTGAGACTACACAGACCCCCCCACCCCCACAACCAGGCAGGCTGAGCAGGAGGCGGAGAAACACAAACACAAAACGACAGAAATCCTGAAGGCCAGCTGTGCACGTCACACAGAATCCTTCAACAAGTATTTAAGTAAAAATATTTGGATTTTAACAAGTTTTATATGAACCGTCAGTGTGAAGCAGACAGACACAAGCAAACTGGTTCCACTCTGAAAAGTTTTGCAGCTCGTTGTTTGAGGTAGGGAAGTTACTCTCTCTTTTGTGAAGCACTTTAGTAACTGAGTGGTAAACTCTGCTTTCCTCCCGTTGCATCAGCGTTGCACTCGGGAAAGAGTTCGTGCACAATTCAGCAGCCGAGGTACGAGAACCTGAGTCGTCACGTACACGATGTGCAGCACAGAGATGATATTCTCAAATTCAAACTGAGGATCACAAACAAAACTGAGCGAGAGACAGAAGCTGACGACAGAATAAAGAGAGAATATCCTGCTAATTGTGTCTTATCACTCAGCAGTTATATCTGCTCATGACACCAGAACACATCATTCCAACCATCATAAAATAAAGTACAAACTGTGCATTCATATAAATAAAAAGTAAAGCAGTGAAGTTTGAGTACACACGTAGACGTTCTCGTCTACAACCGAACCTCCAAAACTATGAAGCTTAAGGTAAAAAGCTGTATCAATGTATTTTATTGATTATCGTTGTCGGTTCATTGAGCTATATGATTTTGGGCCATATCGACCAGATCTAGATTCCTTTACATCATTGATCATTAATTGTAATTTTCGTTTTTCTCTAATAATTATCTTTGCTGTGGAATGACGTGCTTTCTCGGGGGGCCCCTCCCAGCTCAGGGCCCCCGGGCAGTTGCCGGCTTACTCTGTTGCAACGCCCCTGCTATTGATATTTTATGAAAATATATGATTGTATGAAACTCAACAGCAGCAGCAGCCATGTTCCTTCACTTCCTGGCTGATTGGAGCATCTGGTCAACCACATGGTCTTCACCATATTAAAGGATCATTTCACCTAAATTACAGCAGAGACCTATTTCCCTCTGTTTAGGAAAGAAACGTTTTACAGTAAATTCTCTTATAGTTTTGTGCCTGTAGACACATTTTGTTTATGTCTGAAGGTTTCTGCATATGTTAAAAAAACTGTATAATAAAGCTGTATTTTTAACTGTAGAGATATTATATACCTATGTGAAAAAGGATTGTAGCTGTAGAAATATTTTGTGTGTGTATCACAAAGATCGAGTGACGGACACTCAAATTTCCTATCTTCCCTGAACTGTCCACTTCATATATTAACAGAACCCAGTAATCTAAAGATACATAATTGTAAGGTCACTGATTTGAGTTGCTTTCTTGTTCCATAACTACATTTCCTCTGACAGTTATTTGTGTTAGTGTGTTTGTGTTAGATTTCCACTCAGCATCTTGATATTGTGTCGCTGTGATTTCTCCAAACCACAACAACAGAGCTGTTAATCTATTTTTACATCTTTTATTTGAAATTCACATCCATGAAAACAAAACTGAGTCGCACCCGTCGGAGGTTGTGTTCATGTGAGTGTGTATTTGTCATTTGACGGGTAAAACTCCACAGAAAGAATTAAAAAACAAAAAGGCACACAAGGTTTTTTTGGTAAAATATATACTTTTTTATTTATTTCTTCCATACAAAGAAATATTATGAATGTTCAGTATTTAATCATCTAGAAACATCTGTTCCATTCTGCGTTTGCATTGTGTAAAATTAATTCCTTTTGTTGTACATACCACAAAATACTTGATTTACATGTCTTTCTCTGTACACACAGATCTGCTAGACTAGATACATATTATATTGTGGGTGGGACGAACATTGCAAACGCCTCTGATCTCAGAACAGGTTGAATAAAACTCAACCGTAACAGATGCAGGTTCTGTACTGTACTCCCAGTCACGTGTACCTGACCCAAATTCAAATGCAGAGCTCCATCGGTTACTTTCCTTCTACAATGCAACAGCGTAAATGCTTTTTTTTTTTTTTTAATCAGACATTGCACTAATGAGGAGGGATAAGGGGGGGGGGGGTGAAGGCTTCAAATTCTTAAGAACGGTTGCACAGGTAGAGAGAAAGAAAAATTACAGTGTCACGAGCCTCCATCTCCCCTGCTGCCACTGGTCTGAGGCTCAACCAACTGGTTTCACCATGAAGGTGTAATGACAGGAGCAGGCTGACTGGGATGCTTCAGGGTGGGAGGCGGGGGGGGCGGAGTTAAAGAGGCACAACATTTCCTTTAACCTCAAAAGGAAAAGACGCACAATCCCAAAAACGCAACTAAAGCTGAGTGACAATCCGACGTGTGAGAGAGTCTCCTGCGTGAGGACGGGGCTTGTGTACATTCAGTCTCGAGCTCATGGCGCCTAAATAAAAAATCCCTTCCCCCCGGTGTTCCCTGCATTTTCATCAAGGCCGCCACATGGAGCGTGCATAGAGCGGCGTAGAGCTCGATCCTCTCAGAATAGCGTGCGGTGAGATGGAGCAGCACTTCAAAGAACGCTATCTTTTATATATTTTTTTTTATACTGTCCCTCTTGCATATCAAGAATTCAGGCAGAAAGACGAAAACACAGAAGAAGCGGTGGTGGGGTTGGTGGGGGGGGGTGGAGGATGGAAACGTGATATCAACCCAAAGGTGTTTTTTTTGGCAACAAGTTGGGAGGTGAGATCAGTGGTGGAGGGAGGGGGGGGGGGGATGAAGACGGCGAGTAAGGCATGAAGTAAAACGGCGGCACATGAGGATTTGTGATGACACCGGAGAGGTTAGACAATGATTCCCCCCCCCCCCCCCCCCACCTGCCTGAGGCCATTCCTGCTTCACTAAAAAACCTCTTTCCTCTCCCTGTGATCTCCTGAGTGAGGAGATCTGAGACGGGGCCGCGGCGGATCCGTGTCTGAATGGAGCTTCTCATCTTTTCTATCTTCAAGCTCCATTTCGGGCAGAGATGCGCCTTCTCCATCTCACCGTGAGAAAACAAGGCACATACACCTACCCACTGCACCCCCCCACCCCCCCTTCCTTTGCTGCCCTGCTCTCTACAACAAATCAAATGGCTGCTCAGGGAGATTTGATTGAGACTTCATGTGACCTCTGAACCCTGGACCGATAGAGCAGGAGTCTGGCTCCGAGTCAACGCTGCTCCTAATGGAGGGAGTCGGAGAGCGGGGTGGGGGGGGCTCGATTGATCTTCCAGTTACCTTTACCCAATTAGCATAATGTTAACATGGGCACTGATGGGGCCCGGGATGGAGTTTAACGTTTGACGGACGGGTCATTCATCAGAGCAGGCAGCAGGAGCACCGGGGATGAAAGGGCAGCTGGATCCTCTAAGTATGAGCGACACAATGAGGATCAATTAGGACTATTGATCCACCTGTTACTGAGAGGAGGGGGACACCAGATCTGCAGCTCGGCCCGAAGACAAACAAAGATTTTGTGGTATGAGAAAAGTGGAAGTTGTGTGTTTTTTAGGGCTACAGCCACACTACTGTGTTTTCATTTGAAAATGGAGTTTGAAAAACTAAAACGGGATCAATTTTAAATCCTGTTTTATACTTAAATGTAATCACGTGACCACTAGTGGGTTGCACGCATGTAAGTGGTTGAAGCTTTGTTAAATGCATCCGAGGCTCATGCTGTCATGTGATGGGAGCTAAGGATCCAATCATCAAGCGTTAGTGAGCGTCAATGTTTGCAAACATCTAATTTCTACACATTCAGAATAAAACGCAGAGTTTTTAGCAACTCTAAAAACTCTAGAGTCACGTTCATCTGTTTTAATTTTCAAATGAAAGCCTGGTAGTGTGGACGTAGCCTTAGTGAAACAACCTGTAGAAGAATCACACTCAGGGTTCGAACAGGATGAAGTTGTGATGCATATAATAAATGAGGACGCACAATTGATATGTGTTCTCCACTCTGTACCCGTAATCTGGTGTGTTTACATGTTCCACCCCAGGTTCTTCTCCCAGCATGGCTGATGGTCTCCGTCATGAAGCACCAGTAAATCCACTGAGTTCACAGGACGAGGAGCGAGAGAACTCCAAATCAAAACGAGGAATGTTAAAAAAAAAACACACGGGTCAGATGTTATGTACAAATATGGTTAGGCAGCTTAGTGAATTAATTGCTTCGAAATAAAAATAAATTATTATAAAATAGATTTCTGTACATTTTACATATATATAGCAATATTTCCACATCTTGCCATTGAATTACAGAGGAAAAACAAAACAAAAATCAAATCCAACAAAGTCTCTCGGGACCTTCACGTCAATCCCAACCAAAGTTGTGTCCCGTCATCTGGTAGAACTTCATGTTGAAGGGCCGGTAGAAGTCCCGGAGCCTCTGCACCACCTCGGGGTCAATGTTCGGGTGGGTCCTCCCTTTGGTTTTCCCCAGGCAGTGGGGCTTGCTGCTGCCCTCGGCCTTCTTGAGGCACGGGAAGCCCTTGGTCTGGTTGAAGTAAAAGTGTTTGTCCGTGATGATGCGCTTGAGGCCCAGGAAGTCCTGCACGCGGCCCAGCTCTCCGGCCGGGTCGCTGATCAGCCGCTCGCCGCTCACGAACAGGATCTGGCCCATGGGGAAGTACTGCAGCCAGTTGTCCAGGTGCTTGGCGTAGATGCCGATCTGGACGGCGCTCCACGAGGTGTCGATGAGCCCCGTAGTCCTGTTTTTGAAGGTGAGGCTCTCGAAGGAGGGAATGTCGGGCTTCTTGGACAGAGTCTGTGTGTAGTCGGAGATAGCCCTGGTGACCGGGTCCCTCACCACCACGATCAGCTTGGTGTCCCGGGACATGGCGGCGATCCGGGCGGGAGCTTCTCTGGTCACAAAGTAGCTGGGGGTCTTCTCCATGGTGATCTGGCCCTCCAGGGTCTTGGGCATCAGCTCCCTGGAGAAACAGAAGGAGGAGAAGATGGAGGTGAGGAGAAGGGTAAGGTGGAGATCTTACATAACGTGATCAAGTTGATGGAGTGTTCTGCGTTCTGTGCTCATCCACTCGCTGCCTGTGTTTGGTCTCATTACAGGGCTGGAAAACCTATTAGTGCAGGCGGCGCTCCAACATCAACAAGCTCACTCAGTCATGTGATAAAACAGAAAACCCTTATTTACAGCACAATCAAACACGGGGGGGGGGGGGGGGGGGACATTCACAGGAAATTCCAAACATGAGCAAACCCTTCATTTAACCATGTTGGGAATTAGGAGCCGGGTTTTCCCGCCTCAGACTCCAGAATTCCCCCTTCGTCTGTTTGCAGCTGCACCATTCAAACAGCTTCCCCTAAATAATTTCCATTATGGATTATTCTAATTATGCATTTTGTTATTATGTAGTTTTCGGTAAATACGAATCGTATCGTGTGGAGTGTTGTCCCTGAGCTCATCTTTCCTCAAATGCTGGATGTAATGTTTCAAAGTGGTCGAATCCACCTCAAATCTTTATACCAGTGGAACACACACACACACATATATAAACAAACACACACACACACCGCCCTGCTGACTCGGCATAGCCTTGCCACGGTGCCGCCCCCCCTTTCCGATCTGCGAAACATCCAAAGTGCTATGGTGCTGAAAGATGATGAGGCTTGTTTCAAGAAAAGAGAATCTGTTTTCTGACAAGAGCGGGTTTTGGGTTTTTCTTGGTGTTGGCCGATGGTCCTTGGCTCAGATCTGTTTCATGCAGACGTATAATCAAGCAGCACTCGAGAACAAACGGTTCTGAAGGGAAAGTAAATGCGCTCGGCTCTCCGGGTATCGGCTTTCAAAAATTGGTGGCCAACCGCAGCGTCTAGATTATGGTGGAGGGCGATAAGACTGGTTTGACTGACGTTGTGTTTCTGGTGCTGGATGGATGGGTAGGGGTCTGACTATTAACTGGAAGCTTTCACGGCTTAAACTGTTGATTTGCTGATTGCCGACACTCGAGGTACAACAGCAGATAAACACTTTAAAGCACTAAAGTTGGAATAAACAATGGAAGGCAGAGATAAACCGAGGACACTGATCTGTCAGGGTGAAGCCGCTCTCGCAGATAACACTCAGGTTGTACCCTAAACCATACCTTTGTTGCTCGAGCACTGATACACCATTGTGTGGACACTTCTATTGTACTGGGTCCCATTAAAATACTGTGTATTCACCCACTGATAAAGGTAACGACGACTGTCACAAGTCTTCAACGTTCAATTCCTCCCCTGAGCTTCAGCCGCTCCTCGAGGAAAATATTCTCTAAAAGCCGGAATCTAGTTCACGTCCGTCCGGCTCATGGCTAATTCATGGAACACCGTCTCTCCATCAATGCTCATATACTCGTGTGGGAGAAGGGAGGGAGTGGAAGGGAGGAAGAGAGAACATGAACCAGCGTTAAGGTAACCAAATAAAACGCCTGATGGAAAATGGCGTTGGCAGATTTGTGTAATCCTAATGCAAGAGCCAGTGATCTAATTATGATAATATCTTCTTGATTGCCTGCACATCAGCGGGCGTGGAGTCGACAGAAGGAAAAGAAAAAGGCCCTTTTCCCAAACCTCATTAATAGCCCATTGAAATCAAAACAGATACAGCATGTGGTTTCAGGCAAGAGCACGACAGATCCTCCTGCCAGCAAACCATGTCTGGAGAGAGCAGAACGCAAACAGCACATCGGGAGCACACGCACATTCACAACTGTTTATACAGCGTCTCTCTTGGACGTCTTCGAGGAACACGGAACCAACACGCTCCAGCTAAACCCCGCGCTGCCATTCCTCATCTAGTCCTCGCACAATGGCGATCCTGCCTGTGAGTTTTTTTTTTGTCTTTTTCCTCGCGCTAAAAGACGCACAAAGAGTCCAGAGCCGACGCCGAGGAGGCAAATGGCTTCTCATCTAATCCGATTTCAACATGACAATGGAGCTCGCAGATAGGGAGGAGGCCCGAGCCACAATGTGCATAGTGATAGATTATGCTGATCCCAGCTCGTGGAATTCTTGTTTTAAAAAAAAAAAGAAGAAGAGAGAACGCATAAAACAAGGGGATGGTCGGAGGGCGAGGGAGAAAGAAAGTGGTGCAGAGAACTGAGAGAGAGAGAGAGAGAGAGAGAGAGAGAGAGAATCCCCCGCTCTAATAAAAAGACCTCCACCTCTGACTGTGATCCAGCCAAAAAGGCAGGAAGAGGGAAAAGAGAGGGAAGAGAGCGAAAAAGAGAGGAGGGGGGATTTTTAGTGGGACAAGTGGCTCTTGGAGAAACAATGGCCATTATGCTCCTTTTTGATTTATGAGGTGCTGCTTTTAAAAGATTCCGTCAGCAAACAGGCAACTCGGTGACACCGCGCTCCTCTATTTTCCTGCTTTTCTTTGAAAGTGGGGCCATTGTCCCCGAGCGCAGGGGTGAGCAGGGCAGCGGTCAGGGCGGAGGGGGGCGGGGCCGGGGGCAGAGGGAGGAGGAGGAGGAGGATGGAGGAGGAAGATGGGGGGTGCTCATCGAGGGGCTGAGAGGAGCACTTTTTCCGTCCCTCTCAAACTCAAGGGGGAGAGAAAAGCCTTTTGGAGAGATCCTGAGGGGGAACCTGTGCCAAGATTCACCCTGTAACCCCCCCCCCCCCCCCCCCAACCCCACCCCCCTGTACACCAGAGAGCTCCTCAAGCCTTCATGAGGGGGAAGCAGCAACAGCACAAACTGTAAATAACTAACCTGACCTCAGACATTACGACAGAAACTTTCCTCCTCGCTCGCTCCTACTTTTTACGAGTGCTCTTCCCCCCCCCACCCCCCCATGCACCTTTGTCTATTGAGGATCTTTCCCAGTTGAAGGACAAAAAACCAGTGATAAGACGCTGAGCAGAGGCCCCCTGTCACATGACGGCATCAAACGGGGGGGCCGACCGAGTGGCCCCTCGTCCTGCTGCAGATAAACGTCCGGCAGGAGAAGGGTTCGATGCTCCTGTCACGTTTGATCTGATGATCACGGGGCTGCCGCTGAGCAGTGGACAAAATGTCTGGTTGTATATGCTCGCAGACAAAAGACGCGTGCCTTGTCGATTTCCTGCTTGATACAAAAGGCTTCGTCGATTGTCTCCCGTGTCTGGATTGTTGAAAAGGAATTTGAATCGCAAATGAGCGTTTGTTTATTTGAATACAGGCAAATCAGAGGGGCATTTTGTATCTTCATCTGAAGGGGAGGGAGCGGCTTTAACCCCGGCGGGCGTTTGGAGCTGAAGATGTCTGGTATCTGAGGGTTTGAGGACCCTCGAGTGAGCGTTCCCCCCCCGGGAGGTGACACCACCTGAAACAACAACATGCACTAAACAGCCCTTTAAGTCGCTCTACGTAGAGGTGATTGAACCTTTCTGACTGAACCAGGAGGAGGAAATCGAACAAATAAGCTCTTCTGGGAGAAAGAGAATCACGCCGACTCACTCCTTTACATTAAAAACACTCCACAGTGGCCACTCCACTCTTCACCCTGCTCTCTTCCCCCCCCCGGCCCCATTGATCCCTCAAGCTCCCCTGACCCCCGGCAATCAGGCCCCGAGGAGCGATAGCAAAGTGACACTTCACAAGTGGGAATAAAGGAGAGGGAGCGAGAGAGGGATGAAGCAGTGAAAGGCGGCCTTTCTTTTCCAAGGGCCTCTTAGCCGAGCCCTCCACGTGAACCGATGTGAGAAGCCTTTTTTTTTTTCTTTTTTTTTTTTAGAGGGAAACACAAAGAAACATCTTTATTCCTTGTTTGATGATAAGGATCTTGATTCTCCAAGATTCGAGGAAGCAGGGGTGTGATGTGCAAATTCACAACACAACGCATTTTATATTTCATGAGCCAAATCTCTTTCCTGGTGTTTTTAGAAGCACAGTGAAAATGCTGGTGGATGCAGATGTCTCATGTTTGTTGCGTTTCAAAGCAGGAGCCTACTTGCACCAAATTGATCTGTAGTAACCAACGCATTTATGTAACGCACATTAATAAAGCGCACACACATGCTACACGGCTGCTGCTGAGGGAGGCACGCATCTGCCGGCTCACTGGGTATTTTCAAAGCAGCGTTCAAGCCCTATACAGAAGCCCAGACATTTTGAAATACACTCCAGTGTGAGACGGCAGCCCTGACATTATATTCAACCACAGAGCACGGCTTTGGCTGTAAATTAAAAAGAATGAGGACGATGGTTTGTGACGCAGTCGGTCGGGGCCGGGCTCAGAGACGAGCTCCGGCTGCAGAGACAGAAGCTGCATCTGGTCTCTGCTGCACCCGGACCCGGGTCCAGGTGTTAGTGCGAGGCCACTTAGAGCCGTCTGACAGTTCGTTTCCTGGCTGAGAAGAAACAGAGATCGCTGCTTGAACGTGAGATCTTGCAGGAGCGTATGCTGAAGGGGGGGGGGGGTTGTGTATCTTTATCGCACACGTCTCTGGTTTGCTGCTGCAGTGTGTCTGGGTGCAGTAAAACATGCACGGCTTTTTTTTGCGCGAGCTGCATCTTTCATTCAAACTCAACACCTGATTGGATTCAACCGACGGCTCAGGAGACGGAGGCTTCACGTTTAACAGGCTTCACTGGGTAACGGTGTCACTGGGAACTCTGGGAGGGGGCTGAGTGGAAAGCCCCTCTGAATCATCTGTCTGCTAAGAAAGGATGAATAATGCAGGCTGGCCTAGTATCACACACTCAGACCTGGATGGGGAGGTCCTGCGTGGGATGGTGTAGAGGAGGGAGGAGAGATGGATTCCTCCTCTGGATTACTGGGAATGCTGCTGTGGAACTAGTCTGCAGACTGGTTTTCAACTGCAGCTTTGTTTCTTGACTGAATAAACTTTGGTAGAAAGTCTCTTTCTCTTTATTGGAGCTAATCAACACCAACTAACTTCCTATAGATCCTCTGGTGCAAAGGAGATGAACAACACGTTTAGAAGCTTGTATCTCTGGATATTAGTCCTGGACCAATGTTTGGAGATGATTGACAAGAGAGGAGAGATGAAGAGAAACCCATTAGTGCAACACAAGCTTTTTCTTTTCATGTGAAACACTCGTACCTGCAGAGAAGACAAGAATATCAGCCCATGGTTAAACTGCTCACAGCTTAAATAAAACTCCCCTCTAAGCGTCTCCAGAGCATCACGACTCAGCAGATTGGTCAAACCTCTCGGAGCCTTTGTCTTGTTTCTCGCTCGGTGACACTTTGACACCGCGGCTCCGAGCCGGAGTCCTGGTCGGGGTTGATAAACGCCGACTCCCAGACCTTTAACTCCATCATGAAGCCGCACCATGTCAGAGCAGCCTGGGAATCCACTGACCCTCCACGTAAACAAAACAGTTAACCCGACCGGCTGCAACCCGTCCATTCATCACGTTCCACTGGAATCAGGGAGTCCTTGAACACTTCTTCTCTTTTTTAAATCGTGGCGTCAATCATAGGAGAGGGAGAGTGAGTGACGGAGAGAGAGAGAGAGGGAGAGAGGGAGAGAGGGGGAGTCGCGCCTTTGCGGTCACAGACCATCCACAATGGTTTCAGGCTCATACCCAGACTGGTTGTGGAGCCAACATCAGACCCCAGTACAGAAGAATAAATAAATAGAGAAGTAACCGCCGCGTATACAGTCATGGACGACATGTCAGACACCCCAACAGCCTCTCACACCCGTGCAGCCGCAGCCCCCCCCCTCTGCGGTGTTTTGAAAATACGTGAGCGAGGCCCGAGCCGCTCTGTCCGCTCTGCCACTGCGGTCGCTCTGTGACGGGGCAGCGTGACCGGCACACAATATTCAACTCGATAAGCAACTATCATTTTTCCAACCCGGGGAAAAAACAATCTGCTTCTGAGTAAAATTTGTTGAGATTTTGGCAGCTTTTGGCAAACAGGAATGTGAGCAGCCTGGATTCTTCGTGGCAAACGCCTGGAACATTACCGAGTGCTACCGACCCTGCAGTGGAGCGAGGGAGCCCACCATGTGGTATAAATAAAGCAGAGGAGTTGGGTGAAAGGAATGGAGGAGAGCAGGAGCACCTCCTCCCGTCCTCCTCCTCCTGAATGTGCAACAGGGGAAGGGTTTTCAAAGATGGCGTCCGAGAGGCTTCATTTCATTTTCACTTTTCAGGCTCAAAGGATTTCACGTAGTTCTCACCACAACACGAGAGGAGTCACCTGACACGTCCGCGGCGACCGGGCTGTAGTCACTCTGCGTGTCACACACACACGCACACAAACACACACAAACAAACACACACTTGATGATATCGCCCAGAATTTGTTTAGCGCTGGTAATCCTCACTAATCAGCGTGTTTGCTCCGGGTGTTTGCCGATGGTGTTAGCCTCGGAGCCGGCCCCACATTCCAGCGCTCCATCAGAAGTCTGTCAGGGCGTGAGCGGCTGACAGCTCCGACCGAATTAACCCACGAGCCGGGAGGAAGGGAGGAAAAACAATGAATAGATAAATAAATAATAACAACAGGCCGAGCAAAAAGTGGGGGGCTACAGGTGAGGACTCGGCGTGTGTGTGTGTGTGTGTGTCTGTATGTGTGTGGGGGGTGGGGGGGGAGGGGGTGTAGGCAGAATCAGCCAGTCTGACTGATTTCCTGACACTTGACACGCACCAAGAGGCCCACGACTCCTTGATCTATCTACAGCGAAAAGATGAATAAAAGATGAAACAGACTCAAGAAGAACATACATGCCACCACCCCCCACTCCCAAGATGCAGAGACAGTCACTCTCACACTCACACACTCACACACACATTGACACACACACACACAATGAGAAGCAAGCTGCTTTGCATCCTGTTTGAATCTGCTGTCATCCGTAACCGCCTGCACACCTTTTGTGAAGACAGGTGAACTACAAAGAGTGTGTGTGTGTCTGTGGTTGTGTGTGTGTGTGTGTGTTAGTGTGTCAGAGAGATTGAGAGAACGAGGGGGATTTCCTCTCTTCTTCTGTGTCTCTCTCACTCAGCAGAAAACCATCTTCCTGTGTGTCCTCACACTGCAGCTGTTGTCGCAGGTTAATCATTTACAAATTCCCGAAGTTGTCACCCCCCCCCCGTCCCGAGCTAACGTGTCATTAGCTAAAATGAGGAATGATAAGTCGTGAGAGTTAGAGCGGCAGCGAGCGATCCCAAGGCCGCTCTGTTGTTTTCTTTGGACTCGAGCCTCGATGTTGTCTTCTGTGATATCTCCTCAAGTCCCACAGACAAGATGATTACTGTTAAGAACAACAAGGATCGGTTTAAACTATTTCTGCTGCCAAACAAACAGACGTCCCCCCCCCCAGCTCAGAGTCTTGTTTCAGGGATGCGTTGTTTCAGTCGAGTTGCAGAGCGCGATGACAAACCGTTCTCACCCCTCCGCTGTAGCTCTATCAGCGAGCCTCTTGGTTCTGAGTGAAACAGGATCTGCTTTAACTCAGTGCCAGGAGGACAAGCTATTTTGCGAAAAGGGAGCCGACAGAAAATGGAACGCAGGCGCATGTGGAAAAAAAAAAAAAAATAAGATGTTTGAGAAATGCCAGAGTTCTCTACATGTCAGCTCTTGGCCAGAGGACTTCAGAAGAAGTTTGTTTTCACCACAGGTCTTTTTGTGTGTGTCTCTTTTTCACAAGATATCCACTCGTATCCAGAGAACTCCACCAAAACTCCACAATCCACTAAATCTCTATTTCTGTTCTTACCTGGATTTGATTAGAGGCACATGTAAAAAGCCTGAGGACACACGTGTCGACAGAAGTTCCTTCAAAAACTGAGACAAAACATGAAACCTCCTTATCCCACAATCTGACGTTTCAACCAAAGATCACTTATAACTGTCACTGGGTTGTTGAATCTACTCCACCAAGGAAACGTTTGTTTGTTTACAAGATTACACAAGATTCATGGATCTTGTGTGAAATTTGAATATAAGGGTAATGTTGGAAAAGGTTTGCGCTCTATTCTGCTGGTTTTGTAAAAATGTGAAGTCATGGCCGAAGTTTCTCGAGTGTAGTTTCCTGGACTTTCTCCCGATTTCATTGATTCCAGCACGTGAGGCGGTGGTTGATAATTGGAGTGGAGGAGTTTGGGCTGAGTTGTCTGAGAGTCGAGCTGAAGTGTCCTCACAGCTCCTGCAGCCGCTCGGGGAGTGAGAGCTTCTGAACGGAGAGAGTGACTAGTGTCGAGCCGCCGTGGTGCAGTGAGACAACTCAGGGCTTCTAATGAGCTCTGCTCTTTTACCGCCGGGCTAATGGAAACCTCAGGAGACCTCTCTCTCTCTCACCGTGTGTGTGTGTGTCTGTGTGTGTGTGTGTGTGTGTGTGTGTGTGTGTGTGTGTGTGTCCTCCTCTCTCCCAGAGGCAGGCACACTCCTCAGCACTCTAATGGCTACCTCTGGGACTTAATACCTGGGAGAAGTTAGGATTTACAGGTTTACTGTCATCACTTTCTCCTCCTCCACCTCCTCCTCTTCCGCCACAACACTCTCTCCTTCTTTTCTTTTCTATGAGAGAGCAGTGTGTGTTTTCTAAAAGCAGACTGACTAACAAAACCATAATTCCAGTGTTTGTTTCTCTCAGCCTCCGGGGGGGGGTGGAACATTTTGTAACAATACGCCAAAGCCGGTTTGTGTAGCGGCGATGAACGACCATTAATTCTGGAGAGTTTTGTTCTGACATGTGGAACAACAAATTATCACCTTGTTAAAGAAGGGCCTGATTCACAGGTTGCACAGAGGAGGGAGGGGGGGGGGGGTTGTACACGGCTCTCTCCATCCCACGCTTCCTCTCGTCCTCCACACAAACACAAACAAACACACACAAACACACTCCTCTGTAAGTCGTTCATTGTTGTCGATCTCTTGCTGTCATTGTTGTCATAGGGAGGAGAGCATAAAGCGATGAAGATGTAGTGTAGCAGAGTCTCTTTGTGTGAGCTTTTTCTAAAACGAGTGTGTGCGCTCGTGTTTCCATCGACCGCATGAATTCAGTCCAGTGTATGGTCTGTGTGTGTTTGTGTGTGTGTCTGTTTGACAGCAAGTTCCTGTGAAGCCCTGTGGCTTCTGTGCTCAGCTCCAGCAGGAGGTTCCTGCCTGTGGCAGCCATATTGTCTTCGCTGCTGCGGGTAGTGTTCACTGGACACCGTCAGGAGGAGTAAGGGGTGGAGGGCGGGCGGTACGGGGGGGGGGGGGGGGGATGCAGGCCACATTGCATCTCAGCCACTCCCCTATTCACGGATCTCCCCTTTCACAATTAACCGCTCGTAATTTGGGGATGAAAGCCGCCTTTTCACTGTTCCTCCACCCCCCCCCCCGGCTTCTCTCTATTCTCACATGGGCCACGGCGGCTTAGGCGGCAGGGAGAGAGTTCCTCGTGTCGCTGCTCGCTGACCAGAGGCCTCTCCGGGGAACAGAGGGCCCGCTCGTGGTCGGCGAGGCCTGCCGGGAGCTTGACCCGGGGATTGGACGATCCGAGCATGACGTGCGACTATTCGGCGTAGACGCACAGCTGGAGAGAAGAGGTTCACGAGGGAGGGATTCGAGGAGGAGGAGGAGGAGGAGGAGGAGGAGGAGTGGGGAGGGGGGTTGGCGAGTTCGGCGCGGTTTGAGAATGCTCGTTTTGTATGTTTGCCGCTGCAGCTGAGGGGTTTAAGCGGAGGATGTGAACCTGCTGTCAGCTGGACGGTTGGCCGGCCGGGCGCTCGGTCCCCGAGGAGACACCGAGTTCCAGGAATCAGGGAACAATCAGAGAGCGCCAGAGTATCTAATCACCCGAGTTCAACGTGCTCCTCTCCAGAAGTTTAACCGAGTTAGAGCCACTTAGAGCTCCAGTGACTCCGTGACGTGTTTAAGACAGAACCGAACCATCGTCCTCATTTACATAACTGTCCTGTCATGCTATTGTTTCCTTCAAGGACCAGTCCCATAGAGTCCCCAGTGGGGCCAGTAGCTTCCAGCAGCGTTCTGCAGATGGTCAACACACAGATCCTGTCAGGGAACAGACGTGGGCCTGACCCCAGCCGGAGGCCCTCAACCCATCCCTCCACATTCCCTCCAATCAGGCCTGACCAATCAATACCGGCTCTCCCAGAGGAGCCGGGCCGCGGCGACGTTTGCGTAGGCCGTCTGAGCGTCTCCTCCTTTTGTGGCAGGAGGTGAAAAATGATTTTGTGAGTCTGCAGCTGAGCCCGGTGCACACATCACACTTTCTCTCCACCTACATGCTTTCTACACAACGTCCCGTGTGTGCAAACAACCAGCGCTGGACGCTCTGTTCGGTCTGATGCCTTTCACTGGCGCCCCCCCAAAGAACCAGGTGGCCTCCCTCGCCTTTCAGAGGAAGGAAGCGGGGGCGAGGTCAGCAGCAGCAGATAGTGGACGGGTCACCTGCGTGGAAACAGGAGCGCACCCTGTGGTGAGCAGATAAAGGGACGTGCAGCGATCCAGAACCTGACAGGGAGCAGCCGACTGACTCCAGGAACCACCGCTGGGCGTGAACTTTAGATAACGGCTTTCAAACTACTTCCGCAAACATCCCATGTCTGATAGACGTGTTTATTTTCTCGGGCGTCCCTCGTTCTAACAAGGCTCCACTTGTTCTCGGGTCGTGTTGAACTTCAAGGAGCCTTAACTGAAGTCGCTTTGTGAGTTGGTTTCAAACTTCCCAGTACGGAGATCAGCTGAATGAGGGACAATCACGAGTTCCACTTGAATAAACTTCTCCGTAATATAACACAACACCATATGGCATTAAACTCCATTAAGCTCTCTATCCGACATGTTCCTGAGAGCTTCCTGTTTAATTCTGCAGCCGCTCCGAGGGGAGGAGCGGCGGCGAGCTGAGACCAGAGCCCCGCGACACGACAGCAAAACCACAGCACAGTCATTATATATCAAAGCCCCTTCGAAGCCAATAGCTCCAAATGGAATATGAAGGGAGCGACGTGCAGCACGGGCTGACAGGACGAGGGCTGCAGTCAACAAGGGTTAGGAGTAAATCTAATACCTCGTGTTTGACAGGGAAAAGAGAGAACTTCTTCAAAAGTGATATATATATATAAACAACTGGTAAACTCAAACCAAGTTAAATCCCATTTTACTTTTTCTTGGGTGTTTTGGGGATTTTGTTTCTACTCGTCTTCCTTCGTCTTCTCTTCCTTTAATTTTTATTATTCTCTTTGTAAAACAGTTCGTATTCTCCGGTTTGAAAAATGCAAAAAATCTTCTTGCAAAATTATTATATAAATATAAATACAACCGGACTTAGGTCAAAGCCTCTTCACCAGGTGCTCGTCCTTCTCGACTAGTGGGATTTATCTTTTCAGGAATTCAAACGTACGCTCTGAAGATAACCCTCGTTGCACTCTCACCACACCACCAAACAAATACAAAGTTCCTGTTCACATTCAGTGTGTGTGTGTGTGTGTGTGTGTGTATGTGTGCGTGTGTGTTCCTCGGGCCCACGTTCATGCATGACCTCACAGGGAAAATGTGTACCTCCTGATTCAAGGACCCTCTCGGTCAAAAGCATGAATCATGTGTTTGTCTTTGGCACAAATAAAAACTGTCAAAGAACATCAGAAATCCACAATAACACTTGTTATCGCCACCTCCATTCATTCTCGACCACCCCCCCCCCCCCCCTTCTCTCCCTCTTTCTCTCCGCTGCCTCCTCCACTCTTCTCTCGCTCCCTGGTGGAGCTCCAGCTCTAAATGTGCGTCCACTGGGGAGAGGCCAACATGATGCAAGCTGGCAACAACAATTGAAACGCAGGGAGATTGTGCAAATGAACAAACATGGAGGTGAAGTTGCTCAACACACACACACACACACACCCACACACACACATACACACCCTCACTGCGGTCCCATCATGTTCCCACAGAATAAACTTCAATGCCCTGAAATGTTTTGCTCATTTAGAACATTCCAGCGTCGTCTCTTGCTGGTCCTGATGGGAAACGTTGGACCATCAACTCTAACTGGTTTCTGACCATCCTCACAAACTATGAGGCAACAGGAACATTTTACTTTTCCACCAGCTGTTCCACTGAGACCTTTCTAACGGCGGCTCTTCCGTAGAGAAGCATGTCAACTCTACCAAACACTAAAGTTAATCGATTATTGCATAACCGCCTGTGTTTACACATCCTTCTGCAGCATAAAATGAAAATAACGCCCAAAAATTACACACAGGAGTGGATTTTTTCTTCCAGATTGTTTTCGGTTTTCAAAGTAGAATGAAAAGTTAAACTCCACCATGTGTTTTTCTCTGTGTGTGAGTTGTGTGGAGGCAGATTTTGGCACCGACAGGCCAGAAAATATGACTGAACTTCACTTCAGCCTCCGAGTCTGATGCATAAGAAGCTTCAACTCTATCCCAACAGATCCTCGAGTCATGAATCTGTGACATGGGCTGAAGAAGTAGTGAATTCCATGCTCTGAAAAACTAGAAGACGGCAAATTGTTTCCACCATTTCCTCTTCCAGTCCAGAGAAAAGTTGGAAATGCTGGTGGAAGTCGGGTTAAATAACAGCAAAGCTACAAAAGACCTGCAGTAAATCGTTGCTTCTATCAAAGCAGTGTTTTATTTTGAACGCTGCCAACACTGGGGTTCCTCTTTTATCATCAGGTCCAACATCGCTGGGGCCTCTTCAAGGTTTCTGCATATTTAACGTGCAGAATGAGAAAATTGGGCCAAATCCGTTAATTCCAGACACAGTTTGTTTCTCCCCCATGAATTAGTAGCTTTTAGAAGTTTTACTCAACTTTTAAAAGTTGGTGGAAACTTGAAACTTTAACCAAACTAGAGGCACAAGACCTGATATTTTAGGTTTTTATGCCTGATAAAAGTAATGAGTAAATTAATTATGGCAAATAAATCTGCAATTCATGAGCTATAACAACCAAAACAATTAAGAAACAATTAAACAATTACCTCACTCAGACACAATTATCACTAGAAACAGTGAAAGAAAAAAAGCAGGTGGGACATTTAGAAAATAAAACAACTGTCGTGTGGATACTTTCGTTTCATTTTACGAGTCTGTGACCTGCAGCCATTACTGTCCTTCTGCTCGTTGAAGCAACACTTTGTGATGTTAATGAAAAGGATAATGTTAGTTCGTCGAGCTCTGAGGATGTTTAACGGTTTTGTTGAGGGTTTTGTTCTGGAAGCAGGATCCGCACTTTGTCTTGCAGATCTCGCTTCTGGCTGCGTTTAAGGCCCGAGAGCCCATTGACATGAGAATAGAGCCTCTCACATCTGTTAGAAACTATTTAGTTTAATATTCTACTAAAGGAAACTGTAGAATATAATCTGTATTTTTTTTTCATTCTCAAAAATGTTTACAAACAAGTTTGGATGGTTTCTTGGAGTTGGAGTTTATCGAACCTGGATCTGTCAGATTTGTGCCAAATGTGCAATTTATACGCAAAACCTCCCATAACAAATTAATTGAAGTTCACACGGTTCGCTGAGTCTTTGTCAAAACAAACGCAGCAGGTTATAAGCGCTGGAATCAGCACAACTTGAGGAAGAAATCGTATTTTGTTGTTGCAAAAAATATAATATAATTAATACAAATATAACGTATTTGCATCAGAATATTAAAAAAGCAGATGAAATGGGATTTAACTCGACAGAAACCCGTTGGAAGACGCTTCACGGTGAAGGTGCAGTGTTGCTCTGTGTCCAATAGAGATCACTGCACGTCGCAGAAACACAGGACCGGGATCTGAAGCTGCTTCAGTCCGACTCGTTTCAGGGTTGTTTTTTAATTAAATTACACACATGATTTAAAAAAAATAAAAAAATCTGTCTGCAATCGAACATTAAAAATCGTCTAATAGGTTTAGTTAATGATGCGTAATCTGTGACATCAGCCTGATGCGTAAATACGCACAAAGTGTCCACACCGTGTTTACTTGCTTCGTGGATCCGTTTTGAATAAACTCAAATACTTGCTGGATAATAATGAAAAATAATACAAATTAACCTGCGCTACATTTACGAGGTGAAAAATGATTTTCATTGTGAACTAATGTGGAGTTAATGTCATTGAGTGATCGAATGAAGAAAACCATAAAACGCCTCAAATAAATATAACAATACAAGCTGGACCATAAGGTGCAGCTCTGCGGTGCCAAATAAATATATTTATCAAAGAAATAAAATCATCCATCACGATCTAAGAAGCCTTTTCTCTTCTTCATGCACCCATCAGCCACTAAATGAGTCTGTACCTGTACCACTCCAGCCCGTTCTCGTAGTTGCGGTCGAAGAAGTGCGGCTCCGCTCCCACGGCCCTGATGTCCGGATGAACCCGGAGAAACTCCAGCAGAGCCCGGGTGCCTCCCTTCTTCACCCCGATGATGATCGCCTGCGGCAGCTTCTTGCTCCCGGAGCCGTTGGAGAAGCTGGACATGGCGCTGGGCTCCGGGGCTCTCTGCTGCTCGCCGCGCGTCTCGTCCCACTCCTCGGCCCGGTACGCGTCCGGCTCCTCGTTGAGCAGGTCCCGGGACGAGCCGGTGCGGACGGACGGCTCCTCGTAGTCGCTCTCCACATCCTCCCACGGCTGCGGCTTGGCGAGCAGCCGGGACACCAGGTCCGTGCCGCCGCTCTCTGTCCTCCTGCCCACCGCGGGGCCAGCCTCCCTGCCCCGGTAACCGTCCACCGCCAAAGTTGGCATCGTGGAGCAGTAGCCCACGCAGGAGTACAGCATGTACACCCAGATGAAAAACATGATGCTGAGCAGGACTAGTTTCTTCTTCACGGGGCTGGAGCACAGGGCATTCAGGCTGAGACACACCGGCCTATATTCCATAAGCCTCTCGGGTGAAAATCATATCCCAGCGGCGCATATTGCCCAAGTCACTCCCGGTGGCACCACGGCGACCCGCGCGCAATTACGCACATGCTCTCCTTAAACTGACCAATAAATAGATAAGCACCACTAACGCACGTGGGACCTGAGGACGCGGTAGATCCAGGGATGGAGACGCATCGAGGAGATCTTCAGCGGGGCTGAGGTGGTGACGCGGGGGAAGCTGCGACCGACGCGCCGCTGCTGCTGCGCTGCTCCGGGATCATCTCAGGTTCGTTAGAGCCGCTGATGGAGATCCAGCCTTTATACGGGGAGGGAGGGAGAGTGACAGGAGCAGCGGCCAATCGAACCGCGAGGACGGTGCACGAGCGGCCGAGTGTTGGGAGGAGGGGACCAATCAGAGGGAGGTGTGTGGGCGGGGCCCGGCTGTGGGAGCGTGGAAGAGGCGCGTGCGACTGGAAGTTTGGAAAAGTTTCTTATTGGACGTAAAAAGCAACAAAGTGAAGTTTTACGCGTTTGGATGATTCGGTTTAATTTAGACCGAGTTCAGGTTTTAGTGCGAAGTTATTCTGACGCGTTTCTGCTCAATAGGACAAACTTTTAATTAATTAACAAAACAAACAAATAAATAATAAAATATGATATGAAAACACATCAGAAGAATTTAGATAATTTCTCCACAGACACACGTTCATCACGAGTTTGTCTCTTTCAAGTGTTAAAACAAAGTTTGAGTTTTTACAAAGTTTTCACGACTTTCAATTTTATAATTAAACATTCAAACGAGTCAAAGTTAAGTCAGACAGATGATTAATTACTTAATGTTAATTATGTAATTACTTAATTAATTTATAATCATTTAATTTACTGTATTTATTCACCCTGGTGGCTGAAGAATCGACTGGAGAAACAGTAACAGGCTTAAATAATAATAATAATAATAATAATAATAACTATAATAATAATAATAATAGTTTGCGATAGTAGAGACTGTTTATAATGTATTTATTTATTTAGGTTCACATTTAATTTAGTCTTACTCGATTGTATTTATTATAATTATTATTATAAATAATTATAGATACTTTTTTACATATAAGTGTTCTTCTGCTTCTCGGCGCTAAAATAAATGAAAGTGTTCTGGTGTAAAAGTGTAAAGTTGAAATCCCTTTGCCAACAAGTTAAAATTCATTTCCGTGCTCGCGTGGGTCTGGAATTTACTTCAAATTGAATATGAACAAACCAAAAATTAAACCCTGAACTAAGTCTCGTGGTTTTATAGTTTGTTTTATTGTTGTTTTATTTGTGACGTACAAGTGTTGTGATTCTGAACTCGAAGAAACTCTGCAGCAAACAAGCAGAAATTTATTTTAAGATCTTTTAATTATTAATAAGCTCTTAATTAATTTGTATTCTTCTTAAAACCGCTGAGGTTATTTCACATTGAAAATTACGAGTACATATATAATAAGATTAAAAGCTGGTTGAATAAAAGTTTTGTCTCGTCATTCAAAACTTAAACACGTCAAACTTTCTTCCAAATATCTGAGCACGAGTCCTGCGAAGCTCCGGAATAAGAGAAAGTGGGAAGATGCGCTTGATTTTCAAATGTAGAGGAGGAATAAATATAAAGCGAGTTATTTTTTATGGGAAACATGGAGATGACTCAACCTCGCGATCTTCTGAAAGAAAACAGATCCCCTGACGGAGAGTGTGTGTTCATGTTTGAGATGTGCACGCCATCCACTGGGACTGTGCACGAGCATGAACATGTAAAAAGCCTAAACCTAAAACACTGAGTCCCATAGAAAAGTGCGTTTTAAATCAGAGGTGTGTATTCTTTTATTTTATTTGAAACATATACACAATAAAGGGTTTTGTGTTGCTTGTGTCCCTGAAGTTTATCTTTATCCGGTTTTCCCACCACAGAGTTTTTCTCCTGTTCTTCATCCTGCAGGAACTTGTGTGTGTCTTACTGGTGCTGCTGGTTTCCTCGTGTCGTTTGGGTTAAATGTTGCTTCAGGATTAAACTGCAGCTCTTTGGATCCAGTTTGGTAACAGCCGACCTCTGAGGAGAGGCCAGAGGTCATCCGTCATCCTGAGGTTTCACTGCCTATAGGCTTCTTTCCTTCTTTTTTTTTTAAGACTCATGGAATCTGATCTGTTCCTCACTTTTCTCTCCCCCCCCATATCTATCTGATGTGTGCGGATATGAAAGCACATGGTGGAGGTGGTGGTGCTTGTGGGTGGGGGTCCTCCACTGCTCATTGCCGCTCAGGGACCCTCTCCCCTGTTCACAGATGCATATTTCCCCTCCTCAGTTTTGTTGACTCTGGCGTGAAAAAAACTTCAGCGACTCGGAGACGGAGCAAATAACATCAATGATTTAATGGCTGATATCAGTGGGAAAGAGAGAAAGCTCCGTGTGTCCGTGCAAAGGGAACCAGAGGCAGCTCGTGAAATATTGTTGGCTTATGAAATAATAATACACTGAACTTTCTCAAGTTTTTCTTCACCCTGCGCGAGAGTTAATGCGATAAATTTAAAGTACAAGAAATGACAGATTTTGTGTATTAGCTGATGATGTAAGTCATTAAAATACTTTCTTCTGCAGACACGTGGTGTAAAAATACTCTAGATTTCAGATTTCCTGAATCAAAAGACTACAGACAAAATCCAGATTTCTTTTTATAAAAATGCAAATGTTCATTTCAAAACTTAAATTGATTGATGCAAACATTTTAAATGCTTAATGTAAGAGTTGGTTTTGTCATTATTGCTGCAAACCAACTTCCCTATGAGCACAAAGTCCAAGCCAAGTTATGAATAGTAGTTATGTTTTTAGGAGTTTTTGGATAATTCCTGAATTTATAAACTTGCCCCAAACTTTAACAGTTAACTTTGAATAATGACAATTTCAAAAAGGATGAATTTATTTCCAGAAGGAAAAAGAACCTCTTCAGATTGTGTTTTCATTCCAATTCAACAGACACACACTATCTCCAGGCACTTTACATAATAATTTCGCAAACTCACAATATAATAGAGAAACACAACAATTCCAACGAGGAGCTTTGGCAACTGTTGAGAAAAACTCTTTTAACAAAAGAAACCTCGAGAACCAGACTCGACAGTTGAAAACTCAGTTAACACGAATACTTCATGTTCATATTTAATCTCATATAAAGACGGCAGCGGATCCAGCTGCACGTGCAGAGGTGCAGATAGTGTGACATCACGGAGGATGGTGACATCATTCTACACAGGTTTTCCGCCCCGACTGCAACAGGTGGCTGGACCTCTACCCCCCTCCCCCCCCCCTCCGATCTGAATCTCCGTGTCCGGTCCGACTCTTTACGAGGATGTCGATCCGCTTCACGTCTCCCGGCCTTGACTAAATCCCTCAGCCCTTTTTTATGGAGGGAGGATGGCGGCGAGAGGAACGGGGGGGGGGGGGGGGGGCGCGCTTGCTTCTCTCAAGTGCGGCGATGCAAACGTAACCAAATACCAAAACTAGGGGTGAAGAGCGGAAGGGGAGCACATGGTGACTGACAGGTGCGGTGCTTATTGGACGTTTGTGCTCAAAGAGAAACACGTCCACTAAAGCTATAAGTGAACTTTGATCTGGTTCAGCAGCAACTAACAAGGTTTGTGTGTTTGATGTGATAGAGACTCACACTTTCAGGTACAGTGAACGAGTCAATGAGGACACAACACACAGAATCACAATCATCACTTGTTTATTGTTAAGATATCGATTACCCTTTGTTTTTCCCACAGGAGGCAAATGTTGGTTTTGGTGCCGGTGAACCGTTGTCAAGTATCAGGGATCAAGTGAAAGTCAAATGATGATCGACACACATCTGGTGCAAAGATATAGCTGCTTCTGAACATGATTATATTTGCCCCTTTTATCTTAAATCAAGCATAAATCTTTTGGTTTCATGTCCATCTTCTTAAATTGCATTTCGACGGTGCATCTGCTGCGTGGATCCATAGGAGCAACTTTACGCTGTACAACACAGAGGAACTGTCGGGCCCCTACACAAATAAATACAGAATATACACGGTACACACATATTGAAATGATCAAAAACTGGTGCAATGATTCAGTGTGTTTTTTTTCTGTAAATCCTCTGTTTTGATCACAATCTTTCCTGATCTGCAGTGAGCACCACTGGCTGCCATCACACAGGTAAAATAACGAGGCCACCATCCGGCCCCCGACTCGGCAGGAGGAGGAGTCAGACCGAGGGAGCAGCTCAGTTCAGTCAGGGGCGTCGGGGGGGGGGGGGGGTTAAAGGAGTTAGCTCTGCAGAGCGACGGGTAGAGCCGCCGCCGCCTCCTCCGGCTCCCTGCGAGGCTTCTTACTGGTGAACGCCAGCAGCAGCAGCATGGGCAGGTGCCACAGGCTGCAGAAGAACAACTTGCGGGCGCTGCTGCGGTCGCCCTCGCGGTAGAAGCGGAAGGCCAGGTAGCTGATGAACAGGTTGATGGGCAGGGAGATGAGCGGGAAGGTCCAGGTGGTGAGGTCCAGCACGGGGGCTAAGGTGGACAGGCCCACCAGAGCCAGGCTGTGGCGCAGGGCCACCCGCTTGCACATGCCGGGGTGGGTGACGGACATCATGCGGTAGCCGCCGCGGGAGTAGTCCTCCCTCAAGTTCCAGCTGAGGGCGTTGAAGTGGGGGAACTGCCAGCTGTACAGGAAGCCACCCAGCAACAAAGCACCTGGGGGGGGGGGGGGGGGGAGATAAAAGGAGGAGGAAGGAGGAGAGGATTAGTGAAGCAGAGTCGGAGGGAGTCAAACTAATGTGACGCTTCTTTAGTTCATACTCAGCTGCCACATATTACACCGAGTGCTGAAATGTGTTGCAATGTCTGGATACAAGTTCCTGTTATTAATCTCACAATAAAATAAAAGACAGAGAACTTTAACTTTTATGTATTCAAACCACAAAAATAACCACTTTGCAAAACTTTGTTTTTATTCCCCCCCAAAAATACAATATTTAGCATTTTTATTTATAGTGCTTTGGCTTTTTTTTCTGAAAACAAGTTTTACTTCTCTCAGTGGGAGACATCAACACTGTGGTCTATTTAAAAAAGGAATTTCAAAATAATATTCCGAGAGCCAGAAACGTTGCCTTCTCGTATAATATTTAAAACTCGGCGTCAAAACTATTTAATGACTTGATAGACGACATGACAGTTGCCCAAAAGTGAGGCTGTAGCATGTTGATCGCCCCCCGGTGGCTGGCTGCAGTATAGATCATAAAACCCCACCTCCTCCATGTTAGTGGATGGGACATGGACCAAAGTAAAACGTCACGTTACGTTTCAGATTGCATTTTGGTTTTAATTTGATATTTGATGACGTTAGCTGGTCCGTTATAACCATTACTGGTGGTTAGCTTTGTGTTATTGCATTAGTGAGTTTTCAGAGTGCGTGTTTTCCTTCTGGTCGCGTCTGTTATGGCTGTTACTATCCTGCGTGTGCTCCGTATCGTTCAGTTTCTCTCTCTCTCCTCCACCGACTGCAGTGTTAATCATTTGATAACATGCAGTTCATTCAAAGGGCTGAGCCTCGGTGAAGACTAGATTGTGGCTCTAATGAAGAAGACCAGTTGCTATGGAATTAGTGTCTCTCCTGTAAACACAGTGATGGAATGGAATAAAAGTCTTTCAATTCATAGATGAAAAGGCAGTAAACTCAATAAACATGATGTTGAATGAGGCCACTAACGTACATATTAAGTTGAGCGAGTGCTCCTCTGGGGAATGGCAGCAACTTGAGAAAACACATTTCATACAGTTGCCATAACAGAAAACTTAAATGTGTGCAACCAACAAGCCGAGTCTCCGTCTCTTCACTTAACCGAACATTCGTCTGGCAGATGCTTTTGTGCAAAGCCACTTAGAGTAAGTGCCGTCAAACTCTGAGGGAACAAGGACAACTAACAACACAACAGGGATCCTGAGTGTAAATAAAACTTTGTGTGTCTTGTGATATCCAGTCTGGTTCGACACGTCCCAGTGAAGAGCAACAATTCACACAGAGCAGTGAGACAGTGACGTGAGAGAACAAGGGGCGGCAGCAACTGTTCATTTTCTCTATTAATTGTTTAATTGGTAACATTTTGAAAATATTTGCCTCAAAAACCCGCAAATATATTCGATTTTCTATCGAATAAGAAAAATAAGTTGTCACAATATTCTCTTTTGAGAAGCTACAACCTGTCAGATCAAAACGAAACCAGCGACTGACTCGGGACTCGACAGGTTTGGTTTGGAGGCTCAAACCCATGTGCTACTCATTCCATTTGAATGTTGGCAGTTTGTTCTAATCGTCCATTTGGTTTTATTGAATTTATAAATACTTTGAAAAGCCCCACTTCACTTTTTCATAGTCCTGAGTGGTGTTTTATTTCAAAGTGCTTGTTTCATCTCAAGTGCACGAGCCAGAGATGTTTAATTTACAATGATGTAAAACAGAGGAAAGCAGCAAATCCACCCGTTTGGTTTCTTTGCTTCATAAATGACTTCAATGTGTTGACAATGCTTCAATGGACTTAATGTTTCAGTGGCAGCATCTATGTGTGGTCGTACCTGGACTGAGACAACCCGTGGCAGCCGTCCAGCCCATGACAGGAGGAATGGCGCCCACCACCGCTCCCACCCAGGTGTTGACGATGCTGAGCCTCTTGAGAGGAGTGTAGCAGCAGGTGTAGAGGAAGATGTTGAGGGCGCCCAGGAAGCCTGTTAGCGGGTTCACCACCAGCGTGAGCAGAGCGACTCCGGGGATCCCACAGGCGAGAGCAAAGGACACGGCGTGGAGGGGACTGATGGGAGACAGAGGGAGACAGGATATGATAATCAGCTCAATCAGCACAGAAACAATCCAATATTTACAAAGGCAAGTTTATGAGATGAGAATCTGATGTTTTTTCTTTTCATATATATACAGGTTACAGTACACAAAATACAGGCAGGGACAAAAGCCTCTGATTTCCAAAGGAACTACGGAATGATGAACATCTTAGGGCTTGTGCAGGCACCAGATAGTCGAACCTGTTCTAACACACACACACACACACACACACACACACACACACACACACACAGAGACAGACACACACTCAGGCCACACACTGACAGTGAGCCGCCGTGCATGGCTGGATCTCAAAACGGGAGGCTTAGAGGAAGCTCATCTGATAAGAGTTTGTCGGGGATAAAAGTAGCCCAGCGAGATGAATAGCATGTGCACACACCAGAGATCAAACCTAGCCGAGGAAAACCGCTGTGGCTCAGGCTTTTACCCCGGATGAAGATTTCCTCATCCACCTCCTCCTCCTCCTCATCCTCCTCCTCCTCCCCTCATCTTTTATTGAAAGCAGGGATGGTCGGGTCTGGTTCAAATTCACCAGTAAATGCTCCATAAATTAAAGAGAGGGCAGATTAACATCTTGACCGAACGCAGGCCTTCTTCTTCAAAAAGCAAACAGGGCTTTTATTTTGGTGGCGCGGCCCGAGCAGAGAGATTGCTGCATTAATGTGATTAGTGGTGTTATGTCTGTTTTATGTGGGCTGAGGTGGGGCCGTGCAGGCTGGCTATGGGCCGCTGACAGTCTGGCTGTGGGCTGGCTCAGCAGGGGGGTGGGGGGGTACTGTCCTCTGCTTACAGTCGGACGCAGCCACAGTCATAACGTCAGGTGGGTAAAGTCAACACAGAACGCCAGTGAAGTCGGCAGCTGTTTAGAAAACAATCAAGGACTCGAATCCAAATGTGACACGTGAGGGATTTGACTCATTAGCTTAAAGAAACCGGATGAATCCACTTAAAACTGTTAAATAATCAAGAGGTAAAAGAGGAAGAGGTGAAGAAACTACAGAGAACTAACTCTTCTGGACTTTCCTAAACCTTGCCTACCTCACGCTGCCTTTAGAGACTAATGTAGAACTTATAGATTATAGAAACGTGAAAATACTAGACCTGAAATACAGAACTGATATCTCCCAAAATACAAATCATTTGTTTTTGACTAGTAACACAAACAGCAACATGAATCATCTAGAAAATGTTTTTCTTTGCCGCGTGTTTGCAGCAATTTGTCTGGAGACTTTAGACAAAGAAACTCAAATCCCAGACCTGAAGGTGAGTTGATGCATTTGCACTAAGAGCTGGATAATTAAATACTTATTCACAGCACGCTGCACTGCTTCATTGTTTGCTCTCCATTTGCAGCCATTAAAAAACATCATTATTTCTCCTTATTAAATGATTCAGACCATCACGATTGCAGTCCTGAAAATCAAACACATTAAAGTTGTTTTTCTTGCTATCTTTGTAAAAGAAGACAAAAGGTTAATAAACACACAGAGCTCATGAGTACACAATGGATAAGAATCCTTCAACACAACACGTATCACTTTGTCTCCAAACTGACTCACTAACCATTCCAGACTATATGACCTGATCCAACAAGGTCAACAGTCGTGACTCATGATTTGTGTGTCACACTGTCTGTCTTTAAAGAAAATGTATCTTCTGTGTTTCCTTCCTTTACGAATCTGAAAGCTATTTAGCATCCACCACATGTGGAAGCTTCAAACTCTGCAAAAAAAACCACAACTGAGGATGGGAAACTGTACTTCACATTTTTTACAGAAGAGCAATAAAAGGTGGGGAAACACTATTGTAGTCTCGACATAAAAACTGAGAAGCTATTTCAGATGCTGCTGCATCACACTGGGCAGACAGACTCCGGCCCGGGGAGGCAGATGTAGTGGAGGAACATCGTTTGGCTCATAAAAAGCCTCGTCCTGAAAACAACATGGAAAATGTGTAAAATACGGCCGTCTGACGGATTGTTTGACAGGCCGGTCCAGCCTCCCATCTGCTCGCCGACTCTACTCTACATGTGTGAGAGAGGGAAGGAGACAGGGCGAGAGACACAGAGTCTCCGTGTGTCTCGCAGACGTACAGACGCACACCTCCTTTTGTCAGCGACACACTAAAAGCCGGGGAGAAGAGGCTGTGTTTAGACAGTGAGAGAACATCTTCAATTACCAGCTCAGCAGCAGGAGAGGCCACTTTTAAACAGCATGTCAGGGGAACAGCCCTGAACTTGGGATGAGTTAGCTGCTATGACACTGACAAAGTGTTTCAGTCAGAGTGACTACGTTGCTATTAGCAGGCAAGGTGGGTGTTTAGCATACTGCTGGTTGTTTGCTCCGGATTAAAAATGAAAGAGGAGATGTGGAGCTTTTTCCTGTAAGAGAAGTAAAACAACCACATTTGGTTCATGAATCATTAAATATCAGTCTGCTGTTGAGCGGCAGGAGTTTTACAAAGATTTGTTTCGACATGGTGATGCAGGCAGTTCATTGAGTATGAAAACAGAGCTAATCTTTCATCTAAATACTCGAGGTAACGAAGTGAATGGTGCTCAAGTAACTTCAACCTCCTCCTCCTCCTCCTCCTCCCCAGCCTGGTAACAAGCTCACATTACATCTTACAGGTGTAACACAGCGGGACATCACTGCTGCCATGTATATCGTTTATTGGCAGCTACCGTCCTCGTCTTCCAGTGTCATAATGACTCAATAACTAAAGCTGCAACATGAATACAAGAATAAGAATAAGTCTCAGACAGATCTGACAGAAGGCTGAAGTTTAGGAGAAATACCTCATTCAGCTCAATCACCTCTGGATTTAAAAAAAAGGAACTGGAAACATACAAAAGGCCTCAGGCAGATGATCAGAGATCTAAATCCATACTGGATGTGTGCTCTCTAGTGTTTTATTTGTCAGTGAGCAAGGCAGCAGTAACAGAAATGGTAATTTGTTATAGTATGATTTCAGTTTGCTAGTGTTGTTTGTCTGCACTGAGCTGAATTTCAAAACATGCTGAGCTGTTTCTGTGCCTCTGGAACTCTCCAGTCCTTCGTCACGCTCTCTTTTTTTTTTTGCAATAAAACAGTACAGATGGGAATGCTACGCTAAATAGTTGATACACAACATCATGGGAAAAATGCTGTTAAATAAGCACAAGAGAGAGAGAACGCTGTACCTGATCTGTCCTCGGACGAGTGGGCGGTTCTTCGTGCGGTTCATGTTGGAGTCAAACGGCACCTCGAAGTACTGCAGAGACACAGGAACACACAAAAAGGTCAAATGCTGTTCCAGACACGAGACACATTCAGACAAGAGGAGGGAGGAAACATACTCAGTTCTTTCTCATGCCCATACTTCACATTATGTTTAATACAGCAGTGAAAACTCAGCACGTTGTGGTTTAAAACCAGGCACCATTAACCAAGGTATGTCTGTCCTTCTCTTTTTCAGATGATTTATTCCTCCATTCATTCCCTTTAGTCTTTTAAATCAGTTTCTGGAAACAAGCAGCCATTATGACACATCACACATCTTCCCTCTGCCTCCTTGCTCTCTGTTGTTAGCACAGACTTGTTCAGTCAGCTTTGTAAGAGCCGCATAAACTGTACAGGGGCAAAGCAAAGATGGGAGACTTCCACCACTTCCGCCTCTGTGAGTGTTTCTCTGCCACATGTGGAGAGAAACAACGGAAGAGGAGCCAGTCGCTCGCCCCACCACTCGGGAGAGGAAGTGGACTGGAGGTGGAAGGTGGAGGCGGCAGCAGCAGCGGCGAGCTGTTGGGTGGGAGGTGGTGCTGGTGGCGGGGTGTTCTGGGATACAACTATGTGAAAAACTACTTATACTCCTGTTTTATGATCTGTTCTGGAGGAGTATGCTTCAAAGTGCTCCCATGAGATTGGCAATGTGTGACTTAAATGCAAACACATGGGGCGCCTATATGCAGGAACTGGCTAATCTCCCTCTCCCCTCTTTGTGTGTGTGTGTGTGTGTGTGTGTTAGCGACCGAAAGTGTGTGCATTTGCCTGCCTGCATAAGAGCCTTCGACTAATGAAGAAAACAGATAAAGCTCTTAAGGCTTCAGAATATCCAGATCCATCTCTTCTGATATATGGTTCACATAAAATGTCTAATAAGCAGATAATCCACTTTTCTCTCCTTAAAGCCCAGGCCTCAGATTTACTGCACTTATGACACTGTACATTATTAAGAAAACCCCTGGTGGAAGGCACTGCATTTCATATTATATAGATTTATTTTTTATTTTGAAGAGGGTTAGGAGAGTGGGCTGCTCAGAGTCAACCTTGAATCTCTGTCCAGGTCGAATGTGTTGCTGGTCGTTTTGTTGTATTTACCATGGTTTGCATGAGATGTTATTTCCCGTTCTCAGGATTTCATTTCAGGCGAGAAATGGATCACATTTCAAATTACATTTAGTCAAAGAGGAATTGCCGTCCTCTTTTACATTGTTTTGAGGACAAAATTAGCATAAGTAATAAAAGAAACAGAGCTTTTCATGGTGGTGCCGGCCACACATTATAAAGTAGGTAAATATATCTCATTTGGCTCTTGTTCCTGCTGAAGTTGCAGCACTAAAACTCCTCAACCAACCCAAGACATTAAAAATAGCGGTGAAATAAGCTCTTCCCATGCTCCAAAGAAAATCTCCAGCTTCCCTTTTCCATCTTGGCTTCGTGGAGTTGACATGGAGCACTATCTGGCGGAGTGGACTGGGCGAGGGCAGAGCGCAGCTGTGTATGCGGCTGTGGGACCCCAAGGCCCCGACTGAGGTGTTAATTCTATTTCCTGGGTCAGGAAATGCGTCAGGAGGTCAGGGGCCGCATGAGAGAGAAATGCACTTTGTGGCCAGAGCGCTGCTGAAACAGGGCGCAGGCGGGCCGAGGGCCAAGCTCGCTGCAACTCGGCTCACATAAAACGGATCCACTCGGTTTCCAAGAACATCATTCCACATGTGAGAGAAAAAGGACCTTAGCATTGTGCCCCTACAGGATTAGAAGCCACCTGCACCATGTGCCAGAACAAAGAGGAGAGAGTCGAGTATTTCAAAACACAAGATCCACAGCACGGCCATTGTTTGGGTGAACCTGTCGTCAGTGTGTATGGATGGTTTGATGTGAACGTCCAAGTCACTCAGTCCTTCTCACTGTGTTCGCTGCCCTGTCTGTTCAGTTTGTCACATTCTGCTCGCGTTCCTCCGTCTCGGCCTTTTAAGTCGGAGCGCCTCATCTGATCTGGTTCACATCAGCCCTTGTCATTATTTCTGCCCAAACACGGCCATGTGTTACAGTGATGGCATTTAAATAATTGGGCCGTTTGTGTGCGTGCACGCCTGCTGCTACAGGTAGGTCCCGAGGTTCAGAGTGGATCTGTTTAGAGTTGATGAGAGTTTCACAGGTCCTCACCTTCATTGACTTTAAGTGATTTGACTGTGAAAATGAGTTACAGAGCATTTGGTGGATGTTTGGCAATAAAATCAATCTCCAGCAGGGAAACTTGACCAGTATTCAACAGTAGATTATATATATCATCAATAAATTCAGATAAGTGTTTGATAAAATTGTGATAATAAAACTATCCCCAAAATAATTGAATATATTTATAGGGAATGATTAAATATTCTTAATAAGTGAGCCGTTTACTATCAAAAAGGCAAATATATATAGTATTTACACTGTGTAATATAAACACTAGATCATCCAATATAAAAAAAAAGCTTAAACAAAATACAAAATTAAACTAAATGGCAAAATTATCTTTACTCTAGTATATTTAATAACAAATGTAAAACAAATCCCATTGAATTGTTTATATAACTTAATAGTTTATGTCTGACAGCTGAACAACTCTACATTAATAATAGAGCCTCTATTACAGCTTTGATCTAGGCTTTGATATTTTGAATATTATTGGTAAAAAGAGAGATAGGCCGGGAGCATCAGTTCGGATGGAGGGATTGGACATGATTTCAACAGCCTTCATCTTCAGCATGAACAACACAATGAACGTGCACAATGTTCATGCAATAGAGGCAAACAGACTTTTGTTCCTGATATATTTGTCCGCCCGCATCACTGACACAATGACAGCCTATTGAATCTGCAGGCTGTGGTGTTTGTAGAGCCGAGTGAGGCACTTTTCAAAAGGTGGCGTGCAAACAAAGCTTTGAAAATGGATCGTGCTTTAGATCCATTAAAACACTGCCTGGAACAATACCAATCCCAGCCCTATGGATCAGTTCTGGATATACACAGAGAGGTTGGAGAGAATGAACCGGAAGTTATGGCTGCTGCTCTCAATTACGGGCAGAAACACACACACACACACACAAACCCCATAACCATAGGGGCAATTATCTGCCAGATGATGAGGGCTAAAAACAGGCAAGACCAAAGTGTGAAGCAAGGAGGTGGGAGTGTTTAGTTGCCAGATCCTCCGAGCTATCAAAGACAGAGCGTGATCCAGTGCCAACCACACAGGCTCAATTGATAACAGGCTGCAGGGAGCCATTTCCTATTCTCCAGTTGAAGCTAAAGAGGATAACTTGGCTTGTATCCTGGTTTGATTTATAGTGATGCTTACCCATAAAATGTACCTGTAAATAAACAATCATTTAGTAGGACTTTAGGCGTACATTTTGGCAATGTGTGTAATTTAAAATCTTTGTCCTCCTTTAGTGCTTGTGCCTGACAGAGCCCACACGATAAGCACACCTCCTATCAGCCGGGAAAAACAACAACGGGAAGTGAGGTGAAGGTCGGAGAGGAGCGATGCAGCAACTACACACACTGTGCGTTCACTGTGTTTACTCGACACAGGCAGAGGAATACACACGGCCGAGCAGCTGGATGGCTTTGGCTCACAGGAACATCAGCTGGTCTAAACACTGCGTCTCTCTCACTCCGCCGAGGGAAACCCAGGTGCACGGGCTGAACCCCAAAACACGACCGAGTCGTCACTTGTCGGCTCGTCAACTGTTTGCACACAGCGAGCAGAGTGGCAGACTCAGACTTCCACGGGGGTGGGGTGGGGGGGTGGTGCTCCGACGCATGCGAAGCCAAGTCTACTTGAAAAACAACTCGAGAGCTCTCAAAGCCCCCTTCAACTCCAACTGTGAAGAGTCTCTGATCAGCCACTTGACAAACAAGCAGGCGCAGATTTACATAGATTAAGCCGTCGTCAGAAGTCAAGTCGACGGTTCAGGCAGACGTTCACAGCGTTTTGAAGTCGAATGAAAGAAAAGAAATGGAACAAAACAGACAACGCGTGCAACCTGACTAGTCATAACACCAACAAAAAAACGCTGGTATAGCAGATCAATGTTATTTCAAGGTGTTTGTGAGGTGGAAGTTGAGCGGCTGTTTGAACTCCAAAAATGCTATTGATGTCTCTTAAGTGAAATGAGTAGTTTTGGAGTTATGTGAGCAATGCTGTGAGTTTCCACCAGTTCCCTGAAAAACCTGTTGAACACATGCAAAGTACTTTTATTAAAGTGTGAGAATGAACCTGAATAGACTTGGAGAGATGATAAAAAACAGGTAGTAGATTAATTTAAAAGGAGCAAACATGGGATAATGTGCAGAGGTCGAATGTAGACACAAAACACTGTACATTGTAATTTGACAGCTCCCCAAAAAATGAAGCCATAGCTAACCTCTGGTAGCTGGCCAGTAAAACCCAGCCTCCTCCATGTTAGCAGATTGGATATGGGCCAAACAAAAAAGTAGAAATAAAGGTAAAATAAAAATGTCTCAAAGATGGTTTCTGTTCTTCTTACATTGAGGAACATTTAAGTTTAAAAGTGTATTTGGTTTTAGTTACTTTATGCTAAATGACACTGATTTGCAATTGGATGACCGTGGCTCCACGCCATAATCACTACTACACAGACTCTGAATTCCAAATGCAAACACAAGGTGGTAGCGTCTGTACCCGGGATGCTTCATTTACGCATAGTGGAAGGAAGCTAACACGCATTGTTCATCTTTTATAGTCTATAATTAAAAACAGGAAGCGTGCCGGAGTCTGGGATGCTGAGTATGAACAGCTGGCAGATGCTGTGGATTCTTGCCCTGTGTGATTCCTGTGCTGTGATGAAATGACAGGGGGATCAGCTGGTGTGATTAGACATGAAAAGCCAGGATTGTTTGCACTGCTGAATTCAAGAGGGTCGAAATCAAAGAAAACAGCACAAACTAAGATCAAGAAACCTCAGACCAGACATCTTTTCACAATCGAGTCCACGCTGACTCACGCATGTGTACGTGATCATTACATTTTACTTCAGACCTTCAAAAAGAATGAAAGTAGCCAAGTTGAAACAACCACCACATCATTGGTCTTCTAAAATTCCAGAACCTCTCTATCCCGCTACTATATATTAAAGTCTCCCGTTGTTCCCTCCAGGCTGCAGTACTCCGTCTGGCCAAAGAGCGAATCACGTCTTCCTTTCAGCTCGTGTGCTGAACCCACAAGTCTTCTCCGTCTCTTTGTAGTGGGCTGTGTGGAGCTGCTGGCAGCGGTTCAGCTGGCACCGCTTCCCTCTTGATTAATGGCCCGAGAGTGAGACAGTGAAGCGCTAAACTGTCCTCATGTTAATCAGCCAATTAATGCCGCGCAGAGCCGCATTACCTCTGCCCTGCCGATAATCTGTCCCGTTGCCTGTGAAGATTTGGGGAAGCTCACCGCAAGGCAGGAGCATGCTTCACCCTCGCTGCCCGGGCTACAAAGAGGGATGAAGTATGAAACTGAGAAATACAAACAAAAAAAAGGCGAAAGGTAGAGCATCATTCTTACATTTGGCTTTCTGTGTTTTTCTTCAGCTCCTCTGATCAAAAGGAGGCTGATGGCAGCTGCTGCTTTACCTCCACAAAGAAAAGTTTCTGGTGCGAATCTTAAGATAAATGAGCGTTGTCTTTTTCTGTTCTGCACGAAAGGAGCATCCTAAATCACTAATGCAGGCGAGTCTGGTGGGGAATATGTGCCTTTTGTTTAAAAAGTGATGCAGCAGTTTATCACGCGTGCCTCGAGTGTCGTATCACATCACCGTTTTCATCGTTTAAACCGTATTGTGACCGAGCAACAGTGCCTCCTAGAGAACGGGAGGAGTCAGGTTAAAAGCCAGGCTCTTGGTAGATGGCAGAAAGGATGACTTATGGACAAGGACACTTGGTCGGAACTTCGTCCTGAATGTATTTGGAGGGGCTGTGATGCTGGAACACAAATGTCAGAGTCGGTTGCTGCTAACATTCTCCTGACAGAGTTTTTCCTGCCAGAATACCTCAGGAGGAAAAAGGTGCCATGCACGTAAAAGACACCAAGACTGGAGAGCTTTTGATGATAAGAACTGCTGTCAAAGTTAAAAGCTGTTAACAAAAACCAGGGGATGTGTACGTCATGTCCTGCCTCCTCTATGCTCTACAGAGGCAACACCCCTTGTCTGAGTGTTCCAGACATTTTCCTGCTGTTGTCAACGGGTCTGATCTGAACAATCTCCGGCTGCGTTCTTCATATGTAAAGAACAAACTCCTTAGAATATTTGAACCCAATTTTTTCAAGTTCATGTCCATAAACAGCGTAAAAATGGATTTGATACAGGGTGTGCTTATTTTTATTGTTATAATTTTTTCCTTTGGGGAAATGGGTTTTAAATAATGATCCTAATTTCACAAAGTGGTTTGATATCATTTTCCAGAAACCCAGACATTGGGTCAAACTGGCTGACACGTTCATTTTCATTCCACTGTAAACATCAACTGAGCAAACAAGACAAATTCCTTTGTTGGAGAACTGGCCGACCATATCTCCAGTCTCGGCCTGATAAGTTAACGCTCTTACTAATGAGGGTACTTCCCTCCAGTTCCTGATCACCACGTACTGAGCACACACGTAAGTGCTTTCTATTCAGCCTCGCATACTGTGGGAAAACCATATCAGGGAAATGCTCAACACATAGAACCGGCCTGTGTGTGTGGCCAATTGTTTTAAGAGAAATAAACAGTCCTTTCCGCCATCGGTTGGCATTTGCTAATAACTGTGAGGGTGCGACTGACATGACAAGCAGTTTGAAAGCCTCTCGACAGTTTAGGTGCCGTTGAAAACGAGGCATGTGCATGTCGATGTGTATGTTCGAGGGAATGTGGGTGTTTAGATTCTTTGGTCCGCAGCTGTGTCTGACCACAAGGAGACTGGAATGAGTGTGTATGTATGTGTGTCAGCTTTAATACAACTCCGATAGGGCTGCTGTTGAAGATTTCTAAGAAATGTAGCCAGTGGACGTTGGAAGTGATAAGCAGCAGCCGCTTATGAAGGCCCGCACTGTTCTCTCGAACATGACAGCAGCCATCAGCACCTCTGGAATATTTGTATTTGCAGCGGTGACCCAGAGCAAAATCCCCCCCTTCATCTCGGCAGGCTCCCTCAACAAGCCTTTCAAATCAAAATGAGGGCCCCAGAAGAGGACGGCAGGCCAGTGAGGTCTGGAGCTGTGTGCAGCCAGTGTTTTAGCCCCTCACTCACAGCACTACCTTATAAAGAAATACAATTTCAATTCTGGAAGAAGGTCAACTACCTATTAATCAAATAAGTCAAGTTGGTGGAGAATAACCGCTCTCTAAACAGCTTTACCACAAGATGCCGATCATAACATGTACTGCAGAGACTAAAACAGACATTTTCAAAGTTTAAAACCAATGGCTTTCACAGGGTCATGTTTTCACCTCTTTCCACCAAACTGGGAAAAGGTGCAGTATGTTTAACAGAGGAACTCATTCAATTTTGTGTGAATCTAGATAAGAGGGTTTAACATAGTTCTATAGTATATGTTATCGGCTTTACATTGTCCTATCAGGTTCTCCCACTCGAACATGTTCTGTAAACCGGACGTCTGATAACAGATGCAGCTCAAAGTGGAGCCGTGCAGAGCTGTTTAGTTCAGGGACAAGGAAAAAAAAAAAGAAAAAGGAAAGCTGTCGAGCTTTCTTCCTATAATCCAATGCAAAAACTTTTCATGTCGATATGGAGTCTTTGTCTCTTTAACTACTAACAGATTGAATCACATCCTACAGAGCTCCAGAGTTACCTTCTTCTTGACCCAAATACAAAAAGACAGAGCACAGGGTTAATGTCGAGGTTCCTCTCTGATCTAACCTCAAGAAGAAGAAGAGGAGGTTGAGATGATCTTCATTCAAACACTAACCCTATTCAAACAGTTGAATTTCCTTATTAGTTGTGGTTTCCAACCTGTAAACTCTGTTTAAAACATCTCCTGTTGTGCTAACCCTCTCTTTTTAGTGTCATACTTGACGGGACACAGAATAAGTCTGAACAGTGTTTATCTGGAGGCAGAACACGAGCTGACAAACCCAACACAAGGGAGCAGATGGTAAACAGTGGCAAAAAAGCAGCAGGGTAAATAATTTATCCATGAGTTTCAATCTCGTTTGCCGGAGCAAATGGGAGGAGACCGTAAGAAGAGGGTAACAAAGTTCCTGTCAGAGTCAGTCGTCCTCCGCCGCCAGACCCTCGCCCCCCCGAGACCCATCCCTTTCCTCTGCCATATTCTCCGTATCCTCTCGCCTCCCTCGCTATCCTCTCAAGTGGAAAAGCAACCAGTTAGCTCTTCGACGGGTTCCAGGAGTGAGCTGTCAACCATCTGTCCCCTCCGAATGTAACAAAAATTCTTTCTGTCAGGATGTGGCAAGTCACAGCTTCCAGTGTGTCTGAATGGGGGGGGGGGAAGTAAGTGCTGGCACAGTTCCTCCGAGAGAGGGTCGCGAGGATTGGCACAAATAAAAAGAGCAACACTGCTTTGCATGAGATTATTGACAAAACACTGAAGCACAGTGAATACGTCTGTCATCTAAATATATATGATGTGTCATTTTACAGGTTTATTTGTTATATAACAAAAAATGGGGTGACAAATTTAGAGAACAGCTCAACCTTATCACTGCATGTGCTTCAAGAGAGTATTATGTTTGCTTTACAGTATACTACATAAAAGCCTTGCATCTTAAACAAAGAGCCATTTGAACGTGGTTAAGTGCCATTAAAACTGTGGGATAGTGAAATTGGAGCCATTTCTTTTCCTCACCATTCTGTCTCTCCATAGGCAGTTACTACAACAGAAGCACGGGTAGAAGTGCAAAAGCATGAGGACCCCCCACTCAACAGTGCGACAAGCACAGCTCAGACGGCAGAGATGTTTAATCCCCAAGATCTGGGTAAGTCAGACCAGTGGAACTCAACCTTTGAGTCGCTTCCCACCACTGTAATCAGGCTTGTTTTTCCAAGGTCTTTGTAGCAGCAGCTCATGTGCACATAGATTTTGAGTGATTAATTCCTAGTCTAAAATATGTGACCTTATTATAAACATATATTATGTTTTATTTTTCTCCACAACCATTTGGCGACCTCCAAAAATTATCTACTGACCCCCGTGGGAGTCGGGACCCCCAGGTTGAGAAACAGTCACAAACCCACCAGTGTAACCACTGCACCCAGCTGTTTATCATTTTCATATTGATCAAAGTTGTGTGGGTGTAAAATGAATAGGTCCACAGTCGTGGTTACTTCCTGCTACTTGAACGAGGGACTGCACAGTGACATTATTGTGTTCAGGGTGAAAACACACATGTGGGGCTTTGAGGTCTTTGTTGTGCGAGCGTGGCTGTTGTGTAGGAGGCAGATAACACCACAAGGAGTGAGTTGTGAGTCTTTGCTGAATTGGGTCTAAAGCATCACACAAGGTCTCTTTCATATCACAGCCCAAAATGTTTATGAGATGGAAAAATAAAATGCAGTTTACCTTCACCCAGTAATTTAGGGAATGTAAAAACAAAACAACAACACATGACTTAATGACAGAAGCCGCTTCAAAGCAGTGTCAAGTTATACAGCCTCACTTAAAGGGGATACGTCAGTTTTGTTTAAGGGCTGACAATGCTGCGATGTTTCTGCTGGCCCCGGGCTTACAGGAGCCATGGTAATAACAGAAAACAGTTATTAAGACATCCAAGCATAAACACAGAAAGACAACAAAGTGAGGCTTTGCAATCCCTAAGAGATCCAGAAGCATTACCTTGTGTAAAGAGGAGACACAAATAGGTACAGTTTAAGTCTGAAAATCTTTTAAACTAGCTGCAGTTTCTCCAGTTAAACCCGAGACAGGCGTGTTCAGAGCCAATCCAGCAGGATGATTTTCTCAGACACGAGAAAGGAATGAGTGGTGGCGAAGAACAGGTGGAATCGACATGTGGACATGGAAAGTAATACTATACTCAACAAGAGAGACAAAGGCTATACTATAGACGTTGTATGACACTAAAAAGCTTTATGTGATGTTAAAGAATCAGTTCAGTGTGCAGGAGTCAATGCAGAAACGGAGATAAAGCAAAACCTTACAAAAATACTACAAAATCACCTCTAAGAGTCTTCAAAAAATGCCCAAAAGTCTGTCCTGACACGAACTGAGAACATTTTTTAAATAGTTATAACTGTCACGACAATAGAGACTTTAATGAGACTGTTATGAGCTTTATCAACTTTTTGAGATAAGCCGTGGTATAGCATAACAAAGGTCTTGGTTGGCAGTTGAGATTAAGGACATATTGTCTGTATAATAACGAGTTGAAAAGAAAACAAGATCCCGTCTTAAAATTTAAGTTATAAGAGAGAATCTCTTATAACTTAAAATTCTCTGAGGATCTCTGAGGATTAGTTTCAATAGACATGAACTACAATGAAAATATAATTGTTCAGAATAACCTTTATTTACAGTCTAGAGGGGTTTAGAAACCCTTACTTATGTAGAAAGAAAGATGTTATGAAAATAAACAAAACAGTAAAATTGTCCTCATGTGTCAATTTGCCTAAAGAAACGTGACCAGCTGACCACATGAAATGCTAATCTGGTTTAATTAATCCCGCCACAAGCGAGATTTAAGATAATAAGTCCCTCATTCAGCAAATGAGGAGATGAAAAGCTTAATGAACTAACCCTTGATCCTGCTAATCAGTTGAAAAGTTTAAAACTTATATATCTCATAGAAATTTCCCCTGAACCCCAATGAGACAAACTTAATTTCAGGCCAAACAAGTAAATCTAAAAATGTTTACCTATATTTTGAGTTTGTGATATCCACCCAACACTCGGTAAAAGTCTTGGTCCTCGTTGGTAACCATTTTGCTTTCCGGCTATGATGCTCTTGCCCCCGAAGCTTCTAGGTTTGAATAAAATTAGCATGCAGTGTTGGCTCACGGGCATAAACAGGGCTGCTTTTGTTAATTATCCACGGATCTCAGTATTACAAAGAGTGTTCCTTACTTGCCTTTGGCCAAGTTACCTCCAGATAGAGGGTAGAACTTTCTTGAGTTCCATTAAAGAGAGAAAAAACTGTACAATCAACACATATACATAAATGTTAGTTCTTTAAAACGTAGATACCCTAAACAGATGTACTTTCCTGAAATAAAATTTAAGTATTTCTCTAATCATCCCTTCATTAACATTCATTTCTCCACTCGTTCATTGTTTAGCTTCTGTAAAACAAGCCTCACATGTACAATTATCTCTTTACAGAGGCAGGGCGGCCAAAAAACGTATAAAACAAGGTAACTATGATGTTCCAGCTCCACACATGACAGAGGTCTAGTTCATGAAATTTGTTGTTCACCTCTCTGTCGCTGACTTTAATGAAATACAGTGCCACGAATCAAAACACAATGTGTGTTCATCTGACTATCGTTAGCCTCACAATAGGCGTTTTGCGTTACTGCCCAGGCATTGCACTTTCCTGTCATAATAATTTAACTTTCTTATTTTGTATAATGGGTCATTTTGAGCTGCTCAACTAAACAAAAAAACATTCGAGGCTTGGCAAAACACAGCGATATTACATCCACTGTATAGGCATGCAAACCTCTGGCCCCACTCTGCTAATTTCAAACAGTGCAAAGGGCTGATGACTAACAGAGAGGGCCACTTCCAAGACGACTACGTCTTCAGCCATCCCGTCCACAATCCACTTCAGCGTGACATTAGTCCCAGAGAGACGGTTTGTCCTCTAGACTGAGTGTCTCTGTTCACTGATACCTTCACTGTGAATCCTGGAGGGGCTGACGTGCCTCTTCTTAACTGGAAATGAACACTGAGAAGAAACTGGGAAAATCTGTCCATGTTGGTGTTGTGAGTGTCTCAGATTCAGAGAAACACAGTCCTACCCTGTTGGCCATAGATGTCTCCTACTTTTCACCTGCTGAAAACTCCAGCAACAACTAGAATGGCACCAAGTGAAGTTCATATGTCCATCAATTTCTAACATCCCTTTTAAATTACACACCAAATACACCACGTTTGCTCTATTCTTCCACCAAGTTTTGTGGAAAATCCACTAAATAGATTTGTGTGATCCTGGTGAAAACATAACCAGGTAATCAGGTTTATGTAACAGCACTAACTCAGCTTGCATGAGTCTGTGCCCAATGCAGAGTGAGGTGTAGAAAGGTTCACTGGTGCCAGACAGTGAGGTGGGTGGTTTCAGCCTTCTGACTCAAGCTTCAACGGAGTCTGCATCTCGCCCTGTAGGTCACTGAAGCCCATAATCACAGTGTTTTGTGAAAAACTAAAGGCTAATCAGGGAGGTGTTGAGGAGGGGCCCCACCTGCCCATCAGTCAGTCATGTTCTTTCCCTCGGGTGAAGGCATCTCCATTGTGGTGAGGTGTGGTTGCCCAAACAAGCCACGACATTGAAAGCTTAGAGAGACACTTTGCGTGTGAGCAGAAGTGCATCTCTCTCTCTCTCTCTCTCTCTCGTGTGATCTTAACACAAAGATGAAGACGTGTTGTGGACACTGTGTTGTGTTACTCTGCTTTTGAAGTGAGGACACCCTGTACTTGTAAACGCTAGAGTTTGGGATCAAAAGGAATATGTAGTTTAAGCGGAAATGTAATGTACATGTTGTATTTTGATCCAATTCAAAAGATTTAGTGGTAACCAATACAGATTCCACGATTCTTGATTTCAATAGCATATATTTATTTATTAGAGTAACCTGTTTTACATATGGATTGTTTAAGATTAAGCTGTGGCTCATTGTATTATATATTTGACATGGCTTGATAAAACATATTCATGAATTTTGTGACCAATTATTAAAAGCAGATACTGAGAAAGAACTTTCTTTGCCGCGTTTAACCAGTATTTCTCCAAATGTACTCGACTCAGTACTTGAAGTTTATAGTATTAGTGACATAAGATAATGAATAAAGGAGCCACTCAAGTGCAACACTGATGCAAGTCTTCTAAAAAGGCTGTAAATTAAACACACATATACACACACACACAAATTCATTATTATTAACATCCCAGTATTTAAGCCTGCCTGGCAACAGTCCTTGCTCTCGCTTCCCCACAGGCGTTATCTCTGGGGGGTTTCAATAGTTGGATTTACCCTTCATGACTTTATCAGAGGAAAGCATCTGTCTCCCATCTGAGGCTGCGAGAGACCCAGTTGTACAGTTTGAAACGGATTGGCACCCCCGTGGTTGACGGAGACAAAAGGCTCTAAAGAAATTAACTATTAAACAGGGCTGTCTGGTTAAATATTCATTTTAATCCTGCACCAAAGGAGAGATACCCATCGTGTCCTTTTCGTGCCATCTCGATGGGCAATTAAAAAAGGAATTTCCATCCCTTCATCCGCGCTCGGTACAGACAATCAAAACAAAAAGTGAGACAACTATCAGTGTCAAAGATCAGCTCGGCCCTTTTTTGTTTTAACTAAGCTGCTGGAAAACAAGATCCCGAGAGCAGCATCTGCACAACGGGGGGAGGGGGGATCCCAGTCGAGTAAAATGGACCATCGGGCTTAGTTTCTAATGTGTTTGACCTTTAACTCAAAAAAGACACTCCACAAAAAAATGACCAACATGTCGTCCTTTGATAAGTCGAGCTGCCTGACAGTATCTTTGAAGCTTTCCACACACAGGAAAAACAAATAGAGTACCCCCTCATTGGGGCCATTTTGAAAGACACCCACTGCAATTCATCAAAAGGGATTCAATGGTGGGGGGGTAATTTTCAATAAAAATAAACTGCACATAATAGACGGCAATGTCATCACGCAGGAGGTATTCAACGGTGCCCATTTGAACCCGTATCTTCTGTCGCTGCTTCTCAGCAGGCAGCAGATACAAATCCACTGGAAGGATTTCACCCTCTTTGAAGAGTGCACTGGTAAGAGGGGCTTCGGTGGCTGTGAGGTCCTGTTACAACTAATGATTCCCTCCAGAGGTACCATGCCCTGCGAGGTACCCCAAAGTACAACATGAGGAGCCCAATTCTGGAAAATTGCTTAGGCAGCCTTGACTGTGAAGGACCATCGAGTAGGACAACTACCGAAACAGACATATAGACGTCATCGGCAAAGAGGAAGATAATCACGGACGACCATCTTAGAACTAAGAGGAGTACACCGAATGTACACTGTAGAAAAGTACCTACCGAAGGCAATGTCTGCTTATGGCCATACTTACTACCTTTGGAAATTATATTGGTCAAGTACAGACTTGATAACGTGAATTAAAAAACATTGACAAATATCCACAGCAGAAAGAATCTCATAAAGAAAGTATTCCACACAAAGCTCACTGTATGTCTTGCTGCCCATGTTGTGACGTTAACACCTTTACATTGAAACTACATGCTACCCTGTGAATTGTGGGTTGGCTCATTATTTGGAGCTTTTTCTGATTACTTTCTTAGTTCCCAACAATAGTAGATGTCATTAAAGCACAGACTCAGTTAATAAACTTTCATTTCCAATTAGACGTGCTGCTGTCCAGAGCTATAACAAGAAAATATGTCGCAGCCCTTATACTTTCTGACTGCAGTAATACAAACACTGTTATTCAACCAAGTGTGACTTTCACTGAGACCGGCCCATAAATTAGCATCACTAAAGTTAAAAAACACACAGATTTATGGAGAAAACTAGATACGCCTTAAGGGATAATTTAATATGTATAACAACATGAGGGAATTTCCAGTCTCGATTTAGATCCAAGTTCACATGGCAGCGAACCAATCTGACCTCCAAACACTTGGGTAAATATGATTAACAAGATGACTGCCACTGCAAACAACATAAAGACAGAGATCAGAGATAAAGACATAAGCTGCGAGAACAAGCCTGCATTGTACGAGCATGTGCTTCAGACAGTAGACTGTGATGTCAGCGGAGTTTGATAATGCTTTTAAAGTTGAAAGTATGATCTTCAGCTATGAGCAAAGAGTTTGAATACTACACTGTGTTGTCAGATTCAAAAAAAAAATAATAGTCAACAGCTACGAATTTGAATTGATTCCTATTATTCTGCGGATCATCTGTACACAAGTTAAGAAACAATATGTCACAACTGGTTAATGACCTCCCGGTTACCAGGAGATCTAGGATTTTAAAGAATCCTTGTAAACCAAAGTATCTCTGCTTTTGAAAGGTTTAAAAGAAGTATATCAAACATGTTATCATCATGTTCTGATAACACACGATTGGTCATGTACCTGTGCACTGGATGATTATGACCAGGATGAACTCAGAAGGAAACACGCAGGAGGGTAAATAATGCATGCCTGCACAGGACAGGAGAGAAGGGTGTAGCTCGGAGTGGAAGGGCAGGATGGGCTGGGGGCTTGTGGGGGCTCGCATCTGCGTGCCAGCCTCGAGACAGCTCACCACAGGAGATACTCAGACACAAAAGCTCGCTGTCACCGTCACAAGAATACAAATGACACGAGGCAGCCGCAAAAACAAAACAGCCCGAGAGTTCATCAGAACTAACACGCGAGCAGACACGGTGTGCCTTACACTACCAGCTGCTGTCAAAATAGCCGAGCGGTGCTTATTTGAGTGTAAAAGGCCACATCGGGTCTTGGTTGCACCGCAGGGGACCTCAGACTTCCCCGGGGTCTTTAAGGCTTCAGCCTTTAACTCTCATCTGACCCAATTATCCAATTAGTCGAAGTAGTGGCCAAACTGGAAGGTGATGACGGCTGGAACACCTGCAGAGGTTGTGCCTGGTGTGGGGCCCAGGGGGCATTGAGACCTGCACTTTTTTCATTTAATGCTACCTAGTTCAACTCTGTCCTGCAAGAACAGAGGGGACTCTGTTTTGAAAGCTAAGGTATGGCCTTGACCAGGCTGAGCTATTTCTAGGTTCTCTACAGAGTAATGCCTTTTACGCTCGAACACCTCTACAAAGGCTTTTAAGGCTGGATGAGCAGCAAGTTGGAGGCAGAAGAAAAAAACAACGAAGAAGCTCAAATGTTCTTGCGTTCGATGCATTGGAGTCACTTGGACTGGGAGATGAAATAATTACATCCCTCAGCTGTTAGACTTGATTATCTTCTGGAGACAGCAAGACGGAGATGACAGCGTTACGGTTTTGGACTGCGGCGTGAAACTCGAGACGTTGACTTGCCATTGTTACGTGACTCCAAGTGCTTACATCTTTCCGACAGTTTCCTAAGTAGAGTTACATTTTGAAAAGAAACCACAACGTTTCTGTTTGCCCTACGGGCGCTTCCCGATGGGACAAAGAGCAGCCTTGGCTTTTGACAGCTCCACTGATGGCCTGGCTGCCACTTTCAAGAGCCAAAGTATTTTTCACCCCCTCAGGACATTTTCCTCAAGGTAATTTGACAGTTGTGCGGTCTCCTGTTCGCACACTCCCTTTTAGAAGCAGAGAATTATGGATTTGGGGAGGAGCGGCACAATCCATAGGTAGTGATCTTCGTTTGTCAGGGATCTGTTAGATGTTTCATATAAAAAGACATCTAGCTTTGATCAGAACCAGCCACACTAATGCACCAGTTCTTTAAGATGAAAGGGAGGGAAAAACCCTGGCATCAGATCTGAAGGTCGGATGTTTTCCTTCACCTTTCCACTTTTTTTTTACAGGATTATGAAAAACAAATGGATGAACAAAGTGTTGAGATCACACACACGCAGGAGAGGGTGTGTCTCTGACAAGAAGACCTGACAGACAATCCTGGATGTGTTAGTACTGCCACAGAGGCAGTGCAACAGGCAATTACTTGTCACACATGACAGCCCCCGTCCTTCTGTGTGTGTAATTACACCGAGGAAAATGACATTCTTCTCCAAAACAAAGCAACACAAACAACTTCTCTTACATTGTATGCTTACAGACATATACTTTCCATACCAGACAAGCAGAGGCAGACAGGACAATACCAACAATACACAAGTTTACTTTGTTAATGGTGATGATCGTTTGACCTCTTTAATGAAAGAATGGAGCCCTCGCATGTCTTTGTCTTATAACTCACTTCAAAGTCGGCCGTGCTTGAAGACATGTGGCTAATTTGCCTGAAACAATACTCCCATCTCAAACTCTTGTCAATTACGGCCACGATGACACACAGCACGTAGCCACAGAGTAAGAGGGAACGAGGAAGCAGAATGGATCTGACTTGTGTGAACGCTCGGGCTCGCATACCAGCTACTAGCCACAAAAAAGGAGTTCTCGGTCTCAGACGGCGTAAACGCTGATGACTTTCAGCCAAGGAGACACAAGGCCATTTGTGAAAACAAAGAGAAATGTTGAAGTGATATTCCATCAGGATCTCTTTTCTGTTCACTTAACATTTATCTGCAGAAACCATGTGAAGCATTCCCGAAAATACCATAAATCCTACCAAAGCAAACTTTAGCCACATGTATAATAAACTTTGAATCTTCATCTTTTCACTCACGCTCAAACTTGTCATATTGCTCCTTTGATATCATCTGAGGGGTTTCATGACTTCACCCTACTTTTGTATAACTGTTATAAAGTGAAAATATAAAATAAAATCACTTAAATATATTATCTTTGATTTGAACCAGCTTAATTTGTTATATTTTTTGCAAATTTCCATTATTTGTCTTAGAAAATGCTTTTCTTAAAATGCGGGGCCCCGTTATAAAAAGCATGGAAAAGATTTACTTTTCCAAAGTGACAGAACTCCTTGAATACACATTTTTCCTGCCGGTTTTCACACTTGTCTAATTGGGACAACACCTGCGGTGACCTTTGCCCACGCTTCACCTTTACTGTAGGTGTGTAACCACACCTGGATGGAGGAAACCAAGACAGAGGCACTGCCAGCCACATAACACTGTTTCTATGAAATATGAAGTTATGTCATACCCTAAGCTCGTGCTGAGTTAGTGGACAAAATGAAGAGTGACGGGCCTGATGTGAGGGTGAGCCCACAGATTAGGGAACACCCAGGGTTCGAACAGGGGCTGCCGCCTCTTACATCACTCAGCGCTCTGAACGCCTTGGAGCCTGAGTCGGGGCGACTCTCCTCAGCACGAGGAGAAGGGGACATTTTTCAAATACCTGAAGAATATTTACACACCTGCTCAGTGTGCAGTAGAGGAATCGGGGCAGAGCTCTGTTTAACGCCACGGACCAGACCACACAATTTTAACTTGAGCACTGATTGACACTATTCAGGCCTGACAACAATAACAACATTGTGTAAACATTTGCACATGCGTATCCATAGAGACAACCCCCGAGGTGAAGCACAGGGGGGGCGGGGGGGGTCGACTGCACCTACGTATTTGACAGATGCAAGTTCAGGTCAAGAATGATCGCTGTTTGAACAAACCATGCGTGGGCTGGTGAGGCACTTCATTGTGTTGTAAAACAAAGACACACAAAGTGCACAACATGCCCGTTGATGGTAGGCTTGGGTAGCGGGTTTGAGGATTTGCCCCCGAGGCCAGGAACCTGCAGTGTAATCATGATCGCTGCCAAATTACAGGCCAAAGACACAACTTAGAAGAGTTCAATCCACGGCTGAGGGAGAGGTCACCTATTATACTAATATTCTTAAGTCACAGAGCAAATTCCAGTGCACAATGTCAACACTAGACGGCAGAGGGAGGCCCTACTTATTCCAGGTATTTTAAGTGTGTAGTTGCCCGAGCTCCCCTTTGTCTTTAGCTTCAAAAAAAGCTTTCAGCAGGGAAATAATAACAGTGTTACAGTTAGCTCAATGCATTTTTGAGCTGTGCAGCAAAATAGGAATGTCGAGTGGTTAAAAAATTGATGTGTTCTGGGACTCTTGGCCCTTTCTAGTGGGTGGGTGTGTCTGTCAACAAGAACGTTCATATTTATAAAACACGTCAACAAAAATCTGCTACACTGACATCGCTCCAGCTCTGTGACTAGTCGTTGTTACGCTCCGTCCAAAAGGAAATTGGTTTTTAATAATAAACAGATTTAAGGCCAGAAACATTTCAAGTGTTTACTGCAATTCTTGAAACGATTACACAGGCCGGGTGTTTAATATTTCTTGCCTTATGCCGTCTTTGTAGTTTGAGTCAATCAGCTGTTGTTAATCATACATTCATACAAAGTTGACAGTTTATTAGATACACAGGGTTTATTATAATCCTGCTGCAATTACCATCCTTGTGAAGCCTATAATGTTCCATCGTTGGTGACCTTGTGTTCGAGAGATGCTGATATAAACTCCATGATCACATAATGAGGGTTTTAATGAGGTGAGCAACAAGCTAAAGGCCAAACACATACTAATTCAAGAATGCTGAGGTAAACATGCAAGCCCTTGTTCTGAGGATAACTGACCTGGTTGATGGAGTTGGCAGTGCAAGAGGCCAAGCCTGTTCCCAAACAGGCCACGAAGAAGATGAATGGGTCAAACGGCACCGGAGCCATCGCATAGCCAGCTGCTGCAGTTGTAACCACCAAGCCTGGAACCATCAAGCAAGAATATTATAAAGGGAACGTAAAAGTATTAAAAAAAGTAAACAGCACCTTAAAATGCATGCTCTGTGTCTGTAGAAGATCTATTATCCTAGTATCAATATCTCTCTAAATAGTTAATATTATGGCCTGTTCAATACCTGTGAGTCTGATTTTGGCCAGTTTGGCGTAGATATCCGGTAAGTCGGCCATATCCACCTTCACCTGCTTCCACTGTCTGTCCAGACGAGCCTCCCTCGCCTCCTCCGTCTCCACCTGGATATGTGGAGTCTCATCTGAAATCCCAGCTGTGCCGGACACCGAATCTTTCTGCGCAGCCACATCTGCTGCAGCTGGGTTTGCTTCAGGCTGCGTCTGACTGGTGACATCCTCTACCTGTGGCACAGGGCCTGACACCACAGGAGCAATGGTTGGTATTCTCTCCACCTGCCTCTCAATGCTGTCATCTCTCTCATCCACAATGGTCAGGACCGGTGCCCGCTTTGGGGTGGCACGTTGAAGAAGCTCACTGTTGTTCTTTGCTACATACTGAAAGGAAACCAGGGGATAAATAACTGTTGTACTAACAACAAGCAACAGGTTATCTTTCCCTAAAATCTAAAAACAATGAAATATTAAGACCAATGAACGCTACCTGGCGTTTAAGGAAGCTGAGCTGCTGATAGGTCAACCACTTTGATGGATCTCTCCTGTGCAGCTGGATAAGGCCCCGGGCCGTCTGATCACATCGAGGGAGATGTTGAGCCAATTTCTGTTTCACACTAGCCCCGATCAAACCTACAGGACACACAAGACAGGAAGCATTGTTATCAGAGTCAATACTTTTGTTTCAGTTCTATGAAAAACATAGATACAACAAAATAGAAACCAATGAAAACACTGATTCCCATGATGGTCCTGGCCTTTCCAGATTAAAATTTTGATGACAAGAAGGAAGCTTTTGAAACAGGCCCATTTTCTGTTCTCTTGAATGACAGTATACATTTAAAATGTTTTGAATCTACTCTTGTACTAAATACTCTTGTCTTTATCTTTAACAAAGCTAATTCCTTGAATGTGAAGACCTACTTGGCAATAAACTGCATTTTGGAGATGATAACATGATAATAATACATCTCCACTCTTCCCATTTCGTCATTTTGATTGTGCTGTGGTATAACAACACGGGGTTCCTGACAATAATAAGCCTCAGTGAAGACAGAGTGCAGATGTGTGTCATGTTTTTATGGGGAGGGGGGTTGTGTGTTTTGTTTCTTTTCTGGTTTTGAGTTATGCTGTGATTGTTGTCTTGTTGACAACTGAGCTAAGTGGCTATAAAGTTCCCAAATTACTTAACTATTAAACTTAACACACACACCCATGGTAGTTTTCTATAGAACACTTAACTCAAACAAGTGTTATACCACTAATTTGAATGAATATCATCTTCCTTGAGGTTATAATGTTCAACTTCTGATGAAACAGTTTAGAAAAAGACTTGATCTCACGTTAAAGGTCAATTCACTCAGTTCATTATTCTACATCATGCTCGTATGATTGCATATAAAACATGTACAGTAGTGAGGATACACTGAAATGTCCCAGCAGTTCAAGGAAGCGGAGGAAAACACCACCTTAGCATAACGAAAGCATCAATAACAACCTGGAATACTTTACTACATTAGTCTGAAGCTAACTGTTCCTGCTGGTAGAAAACACAACTTGATGATAACACAGCTTCCAGGCTTGAAGAAGTGAAACCCGGTCAGTAACCGAGTTGTTTCAGTCTCTGCAGATGTGGCTGACTTCTGTTTAAGGTCACTGCCTCCTGCCAAACATTCCCACCGGTTAGCCACATGCTAACCTAGCCTGCTAGCTTCCGCCTTTAGCTTTAGAGGCTGTTTCTTGCGAGCGAACATTTAAAACGTCTCGAAAAAGCAACGATGCGCCGGAGGAAGAAGCAGAAAACCTTCGGGTACCTGACAGCCGGCTACACGGCGTTTTATACATGTTCTCCGATCATTCAGCCGGCTCCCGTCCGGTCCCCTTCACATGCAGCAAGCCGCCATTTTGACCTCGTTGGGTAAGGGAGAAGCACTTCCGGGTTGTGAGCTGCAGGGAAGCAGCAGCAGAACTGGGAAGTATCTGAAGTATCTGAAGTATCTGCAGTATCTGAGGTAGAATGTACACAGCAAAGTACAAGGAGCTGCTTAACTACTGTGTTTAAGTGGTATTTTATTGTTATGATACCTTCTACTTCATTCACAACATATGAACTTATCAAATGTGATGTTTTAGTCATAAATAAAACCAACAGAACATTATATTGGCTGCAGGAGCTGATGAAAGTATTTAGTATAAATTAATTTACAACCACTTACTGCTTTTAATTTATTTATGAGTATCAGACAACAATCAACATCCAAGGAATTTCAATTCAAGTATAAATATAGAAAATAGGAAACAAAATTTAAAGAAATTCCATAAGCGTGAGGGGAGCGATTGTGCAAATACATTGTAAGTAAACACTAGAGACTGGATTGTTTAAAGTAATAACAATAAGAAATTGCATTTATACAGCACAAATACAAATTATCATTAAGAACATGTAAGCAATAAAACAATGACTTAGATAAAAGCATAAAACTAGCAAAACATATACGTAATATTTCGGTACTTTGTTGAATTCCCGGGTTTTACTTGTAATAATAGAGTACTTTAAAGTCAGAATTTGGTCATTTTATTTTTAGTAAAGTTAAGATACTTCATCCACAACTGTTGTGAAGTAATAATAATTAGAGCATTAAGAGTGCCTCTAAAATTACTTGTACGGTCTTTTATAGACTATAAATGTGGGATTTAACTAGACACGTGTGGAAATACAGTATAAATGGGTTGTTTCACAGAGTGGCTTTGGTATAGAATGGAGCCATTGTTTTAAATTATTTGTGACAGCTGAGTTTTTTTTTAAAGTTTATAGTTTCAAGATGAAGCACTTTTTTTCGACACCTGAAGAAGAACTTCAGTCGGCTCGGCTCCGACTCCACTTGTAACCTGACACGCTCCCTCGTAACAAACACCAGTTGGAGTTTTATGTTTTGCGATGTCAGTTTGTCGTCGGGCCATAAATCTGAGCTGAAGACGGGTTTCATTTAATCCAAAATCGCTGTCTAATTCAACGTCTGGCCTCTTGCCTCCCGCCCTTGTGTGTCCTCTGACTCGCCCCGCTGTTTGGCAACGTTATTTATGTGTATGATCATCTTGTTGGCCCTGGCAGCCGACAAGATGGAACCCTTCTGATTAATACCCTCACCACTGGTTTCACTTTGCAGCCTGAGCTTATTCAAACAAAGACAATAAAACAGTATGATTGTCTGATTCAGTGTTTCATTTCCTTGCACAATAACATTTACTGACCCGGGAGGACGATTATTATGTTCGTCTGATTGGAGAGATCATGTTCAACATATGAGAAAAACCCTCCATGTTGTTTATCTTCTAATTTTATTTAAGTGGAACTTAAATTTGCAGTCGTCACATGGTTGATTATTTGGTATTTACAGACAATCATATGACGTATGTTCAGTTTTCTTTATGAATGGGCCTGATGCAAATATCCTTTACAATCACAGTTGTTGTCAATGAACTCTAATTCCCTCTGCAACCCGAGCTGAGCATCCAATTCCCCTGATTCATCTCGGTCATTCTCCTCTACTGCCAGCGCCTCCTTCCCTGCCAAGATTACATGGTGTAATCTTCATGCACCATCAAGATGCAGCGGCTGATGAATGCCAACAATACACACAAGGCCATCGAGGATCCAGCACAACAGCACTTTTATTACAGGAGATAACCGTTATGTGCAGGTGTACACGATTTCATTCTGTGCTGACCCAGGTCAACCTCTATAGGTTGAGATTTGATGCGAGTGCTGAAAAGGAGGCTTATTGCCTGGTTTTACTCTATAGTATATATTTCTGGGGTAGTGTAATACAATTTTTGCAATCTACATTCACTTCATTCTCCCTCTACAGTTGCTAGGTAGGGTATAGCAATCTGCAGGCTAGCACTACTGATGACTGACATCCTTGACACGGGCCTCGCATTCACAAACAGGCTCATTCATGAGCAGGCGGCCGCCCCTCTTCCTCTAGACTGGATTGGAATAATATTTGTTTACTGCATCAAGGAATAGTTTACCCTCTGCCAATGAGTGTGAGTATAGCTCAGGGTAATGAATTCCAAGGAGCAGCTCTCCACATCCCTGTGCCCGGCCATTAGGCTGGCAGCTCAGGTGAATATATCATTTGGTGTTTTATTTGTTACTGGTACATCTTTAATTTAAAGGTGGAAAATAGATATAGATAGAATATATATTTTATTTTTCAGAGTTTGATGGAATGTCATAAGGCATAAAGCTGCTTTCAGACAGGCACTGAGGTCTGGGCATTATCCTGTCACAGAAGATGTTAAATTTGGAAAGACAGGATTCAAGAGGTTTTGTTGATAAGGTCCGATGCTATGTTCTATAAACAAAAACATTATGTCCCGCTCTAACCAAGCGCCACCCCGAACCTGAAATTAGACGATTTATGTGGGTGTGAATGCATTTCAATTTAATTTTCAATTTAATCTAATTTGTTAAGCCCCAAACCAGACCTTAGACAGTTATAGAGAAACCCAATAGTTTGACGACAATCTCCTGCTGCTTTTCTCCACCACATCCAATTCCCCAGACTTTCTCTTGACTTCAAAACATCTACTCTGACACTCTTCTTTTTTCTGTGGTTTGGTCATTTGTTCCCCTAAAGTCAGGAAGCTCCACTTGTTTGGATGATTCCACATTTCACTCCATTGGATAAAAACAAAAGACAACCATGCCTTTAAAGCTTTCTCTCCATAAGGTGGACTAAAGGGCAGGACCTGGGGGACAGATGGGCAGCGTGGAGTGGAATGGCTCCGGAACAATAGGAGGAGTTTGTGAGGCCTGTTCAACCCAGAGGGGTCTTTCAGGGGACCTTTACAGTTACTACCTCTGGTGGTGGTCTCCGTATGGGGGCCGTTTATCACGGTGCTTTCACTGCATCTTGAGAATTTGAAATGGCTGAAAACATCCTCTCCAGAGGGAAACAAAGACACAAAGGGAGCTTAGGCTTGTATTGTGTGAGAGTGATGACATGTAGTTTATCAGAGTAAAAGTAGGCTGATGTCAGCCGGAGAATACTCCACCTGGAGTAGTGTCTAGTTCCACAGTTATTGTATTTGGAGTACTAGTAAAATAGGGCTCAGAGAAAACAATGTCAGACTTTTAATATGTTTAGGGTGTGAATAGCTCAAGTAAATGAACTTGAAAAAAAAATTGCAACTTACTGACAACTTTCAAAAGACAGAATGTATTATTTTTATCCTGTCAACATAAATAATGTTCCTTTGTTATCTTAGCAAAATGTTTTCAAAATGCCACAATTTACATTCAAGGGAAGCAGAGAAAACTGCATCTGAAGGGGAGAGCAGATGTCAGTGAGACTGGTGGATTAGGGTCTCTGGCTGTCTGGTTTACTGGGAGGCTGGTGTGGCCGGAGGAAAACAGGTCTCTGAAGTCATTTCAAGGGTCCAGGAATTTACTCAGTTTTCTATTTAAAACACAGCTCCCTCGCACTTAGTGGTGAAAAGGTGACATGTTGAATCAATTGAAGCTAGCATGGGCCCCAGGTTGTGTAAGCAAAGTGCTGAAGGGCCATTAATAGACAGTAATGAGAAAGGCCCCGTTACTCCCAGCAAACAGCCGGCCGCCCACATATGGCCCTCACAAAATGGCCAAATCATTTTTTATGCTAGTTTTACATGTCTCACACTGGGGAACACACTAAGCGCCTATAATGAGACACCCCCTCCCTGGAAGCCCCAGTAAATGGCCTAGTGAAATAACGGAGGCCTCCCAGGCCTGTCATCGCCCCAGTTCATCTGCTCTGATTTACAAGCACTGTCCCACAGGCTTTAGTGCCATCACTAATCCCACAGGGATGACCATCTGAATGGCAGTGGAGTCAGACCTCCTGAAAAAAACAGAAAGCGGCAGACAGTGCCACATAACTCCAAGCAGAAACAGATGCAGGGATGCTTCCCTGTTTATAATTGATTTTCAAGGGCAACATCTTGTTGTCAAAGGTTGTCTAACAAGCCCCTGCCTGGCGCCCTGTTGCTCGTCAACCACATGGCGTCTGACGGAGCAGCGGTCAACCACCAACCTACCCCCCACCGGGATGGCACCGCACTGGAATACTGACATCACCAATGGAATTTCTGTGGGACAGACTCTTGTTCTTCCTCTAACGACATCTTTTTAAAGTTATTTTGAGTCTGTGAAGCATCCGAAGCCTCCAGAGAAGAGCTGCTGCTGTCCACAGCTGCTGGCCAAAGCTCGCCCTCTTTCCACGGAAAACAGGTATTCTCAGGCCCTATGGCCGCCAATGTTTATGTCTGAGATCACGGGTGTCTTTGTGGGCCTCTGAGGCTAAGCCTCTAATTGGCCATGGCTCATCAATCACACAGAGCAACCCCTTTCACCCAAAGTCTCATCCAAACAGCTCAGGGAAATGCGACCCGTGGAATGGACTCCATGCCTCCCAAAGGCCTGAAAGTGGGCTTCGGGAGGGAAAAGCTTTTTGTGAGAAAGACACACTTACTCCAAGTTTATGTCAACCAATGGAGGCATCTCTGCTTTGGCTTTCCTCACATACTTACCCCGAACATTAAACCAACAAGAAAATATAAATATATAGCAGTTTAGGATAAAATTCAGGAACCCATTCAATGTGCATCCAGCTTGAATCTCATTACTACAGGAAAACAGACAAACATCTGGCTTCACTTTGCTGTTCTCGCTTGAACTTGACCTCATTGTGATTTATTGAGCGGGTGAGAACAAGACAATTTCTTTCATTCAGCTTTACTGTCTCGGTTTGGCGGCGGTGCCTGGCAGGTGGGCGGAGAGCCATTTCACGTGACGTTCAACAAGGTGCTACACTATGTTGGCTGAGAGTGTCAGGGACCGTAAACCCAGAAACATTATCCAGACGGGGTCAGAGGGGTCAGGACAACTCCTCAGCCATTATTTGGTTTGGCTGAACTCTCAAAGTCCAGGACTTTTGGCCCCAGCATAATGCCCGAACCCACAAATTTGTCAAGAGGAATAAAGAAAAAGTCCACAGCTCATGCGGTTTGTGGGGTCACAGCAAAGTCTCCACAATTCCTCACATCCAGAGACATCATGCACAACACTCAATGTGTTTTTCCCATTAGTCCGGGTGTGTTATTTATTTATCCCTTCACTTCTCCTTCCCTTCATTTCTTCTAATACTTTTCATTCCTTTGGGTTTTTCCACAACACGTCGAGTTTCCCGATGTTGGTCCATGGGAAACCTCCGTGATCGACACCCGGGCGGTTTGATGAAGCTCAAGTCCGATGATGACCACACACAAATCTGGGTTTACTGTGGTTCCATTTGCCCGATCGTGCACATGGTAAAAAGGGCTGAAGCCAGTCCGAGTCCAATTCTCTTCAGTCTCCAAGAGTAATCAGCTGTGTCATCCTCGCCATAAATCTTAGAGTATGGCAGTGGCTCCCGGCCCAGATGGGAATGGGCCTCGTTCTGTCGCTCTCGCCTCCGCGTCATAAATCCACGGCCGCCTTCACAGGATCGGTTTCCTGCCTCGTGTGCATCTCCCCAGCAGAGGAGCACACGGGAGGAGGTGAGGATATCGAGACCGCGGCGTCCCCAAGGAGTCAATATGCAAAATGTACTGTCTCCTCGTCCCTTTTCTTCATCCAATCAGATGCAGATTTGCAGCTCGGTCCCAGTAGATAGAACTCTCTGAATCAATGGGAAAAATGTGCATCTCTTAGGTCAACAAGGCTGGAAACAAATCTTCAAAAGAACTCACCCGCTCGGAGAAGATGGAAAATATGAATGTGGGCTTGCCCCTCCCCCCCCTCTGGCAAACTGAACCATGGAAAACAAAAAGCAGACAAAACTATACTGTGCTGTTTCTACTGAATACACAAGATATATACGATAAAACTAAAACTCATCTTTAAACATCGTAAAGGGTTTAACTTCATATATCCAGTAAAGTCCAGCTGAAATAGGCTGAGTCATTTTTGAACACGTTAATCACATTTTTTAATTAAGAGCTAATTTATTCCAGTTTCCGTCTCAAATAAATTGTCTTGAACCTTCAGCACATTTCACTTTGTCTCTGTGAAATAAAGTGTTCAACTCCCAGTGGAAACCAGTGAGTTTTACACAGTCTCCAGGCCTGAGGAGGAACTTCCTGACTGCAGGTCTCTGTGCATGGCTGGTTGTGTGACAGAGTCCTGGTAGCTGTGGTCTATGGGGATCTTCAAGGGGAGAACAATATGGAATAAGTCTGGATCCTGTTCTTGTCTGTGGATGACAAAGCTGCTCCACTCATTTCTGTGACTGTCGGGGGGGCCGTTTGTACTTTGCTGGTTGTTTCTCATCACCTCCATAAAACCCCCAAACCCCCCCCCCCCCCCCCCCCCCCCCCCATACAGGGACACAGCATAGAGAGCATTACTAATTAATTTGGTGGCACTCTTCACTTGCACAACAGCAGATGATTGAAGTTAAATTAAACCTAATTACGTCTTAATTATACCAACAAACCATTTAACGCATTAGAATGAGGTTAAACTATCTGTTTTGCAAAGATAGTAAATCCACGTTTGAATACTTCAATAGATTTGGATCCTGATTGCAAATTAAAACAAGAACTCTATCAATTTCTCTAAAAGAAGAGTAAAGAAAGTAAGATTATGAACCTCGAAGCACATTCCATTGTTACAGCAGCCCTCTGACACTAAATCAGCCCCCCCATCCACCTTTTTTGGAAGGTGCCAGAATGACAAAGTGCACAAGGAAAGCATGGCGGCAGAAAACGAGGGAGCCCCATCAGTGCATGAATTTAATTAGCACTCAGATGGCTCCACATAATGAGTAAAAGGTGGATGTGTGAGAGTAATTCATTTTGCTTTTTCTCATTTAAAACGGCCCCGGCTCGTCCTCGCTACTCCTCTGAGTTTCCTGCCTGGTACATTTCTCTGATCTATGATCAATATTTTCTATTTCAACTAAAAAGCATTGCATCTGGAAGTATTATCTGCACCAGACAGAATACAGGTGGTTGTTGAAATCAGCTTGGGAGCTGTGTTATCTCTCGCTCCTACTAAATTCCCCTGTTGTAGTAAATGGCACCAGAGTCAAGAGCCACAGTGGAATTCCTCTTATTAACAGCCCCTGGTGGCCAATTAAAAAAAGACAGAAGTCCATTTCATGATTGCACACTGATGTCATACTTATACTTATATCATAAAATATAACCAACAGCGGCAGATTTATATGAAATCACCTATAAATTCTATAATATCCAACAAAAACAAACATGCTAATAACAGATTTCTTTATTTAATAATTCAATTCCACACTGACATGTATGTTTTATCTGATCTGTGTTTCATTTGACCAGCATTCAACAGGAGGTAGAGCGGGTCATGCACTACCTCCAAGGTCGGTGGTTCAATCCCCGGCCAGAAGACTATGCTGCCCATCAGAATGTAAACGTAAGACTAGAAAGACAACGTCAATATTCCAGGTTCAAAAGCAAATATGTCTCAGCCAAAGAAATGTGACATTTATGCTTTACACAAGTTACAAATCTCACATGATCACAGGTTGTTTTCAGTCGGGCGTCCGCCTGAAAGTCAAAGATTGAAACCATCAGAGACATTATCTGCTGTCGAGTGTGAGTAGCTGTGGTCCGTCTCCCTGAAGCTCTTTGTCTTTCAAAAGACCTCTGGGTTCATTGACACGGCCTTAAAGCTTTCATGAGGACGAATTCCTGAGTTTTCACAATAAAGTACCGATCGTCCGACGTTATGAGGAACACGTCTCCACACTAAAGATGTTTTACATGTGCTTTTTTTTACTGCTGTGTGTTTTGTGTGAAAGTGCTTGTTTGTTGCATCTGAAGCGTAATGCATGTGCTTTCACTAGACGAGTGTGTGTGTGTGTGTTTTTGCGTGTGTGTGTGTGTGTGTATAAGATGACGGCGCTGGTTGTTTGAAACTTTAACCCGGGGGCCTGGTGGATTCATGAAGGGCCTCTTTCATGTCCCCTTGCCATCCGGTGTCTGACTTGAATCGTGCTGCCGGAATCAAGTGCTTCCTCATGTCAAATGTTTACTCGGCTACTTAAGAATATCAAACAGCTCTTACAGCCCTGACGGCGTGAGGCCTGGAGGAGCCGGAGGTGTCGGTCCAACGCCTGCGGCTTCCCACAGATGATAGACAGTGTCATCTTGTTTGTCTTCACCTGTCCCATGTCTCCAATCAAAGATGTTAAAACTCCAAAGCAGCTCGATAGGTGTTTATGCTAAATCAGCTTCTGCATAATGAAACCGCACTTTTTCTCTTTCCTGTCTTTGCTTTTTTGTGCTAGAACCCTTGTGTCAGGTGGAATAGTCATTATCTGGAGCTCGCAGGACAGTTAGTTGGGCGGGAGACAAACAGGAGGAGCTGATGGACATACCGTGCTCGGGGAGACCAGGATACTTTATAGGACTTGAGAGCTTTTGTGACACTTTCTTGAGCAGCAAGTATAAGTTTAACTATCAGCACCCTCGCTTTAAAAAAACAAGATGTGGAATAAGCACGGAAGAGTCCAGACGAGGGGGGGGGGGGGGAGACGAGCTTGTGCATCTTCAATGACGAGCAGGAGGTGCAGGAGACAAATCTGCATGTGTGTGTATGTGCTGCTGTGAGTTTGTGTGTCTGTGTTGTAGTTAAAAATGCCTGTTGTCCAGATCCAGGTGTGTGTGTGTGTGTGTGTGTGTGTGTGTGTGTGTGTGTGTGTGCACTATGAAGGGCATATAAATACTATTGGACTAATCTGATTTAAACTAAAATGGAAAACACATTTTGAGCCGTCAATGAAAAACAGCTGTTTCCTGGATGTGGTTGCCAGGTTGGGGAGCCATCTATTCTCTGTTTGTGTGTGTGTGTGTGTGTGTGTGTCAGTGTGTGTGTGTGTGGTCCAGGTATTACCTGTGTTATGGTGATGTTTATCTCTTGACACTTCATATTATGGGGAATCTTGTCCCTTGAGGAAGGAAAGCAAGTCCTCATAAATTAGACGGTTACATTTTTAAGGTGAAGGTTAGAATAATGGTGCGGGTCAGACAGGTAGTTAGGAAATTAATAAAAGTCAATGCAATGTCCTCATAAGTCAGGGAGACAAAATATGGTGTGTGTCTCTGTGTGTGTGTGTGTGTGTGTGTGTGTGTGTGTGTGTGTGTGTGTGTGTGTGTGTGTGTGTGTGTGTGTGTGTGTGTGTGCGTGTGTGTCTCTCTGTGTGTGTGTGTGTGTGCGCTCCATCAGTGGCACATTATCTCCAGCTGGATTCCTTTTACCACAGGGTTGATAGTTTCTTTGTTCCACCTGTTCTCAGCCTGGCTCCCACTTTAATGAGCAGAGCTACAGCTGTGATCTAAGATGGACTCTTTCCTTTATTTTCACCTTTTTAATCCACGTCATATTGATGTTGTTTTCCGTCCTATACACTTAAGATCTGATGACAAACAATATTCAACTTTTATCTTAATCTTTGCATGACACTCTCTTAGAAGAAGAAAAATTCAAAGCATCCCAGGGGCTGATGTTAATTTGTATATTAATATGTAATAATGGCATTTTAAAATAATTTCACGACCTTATTTAAACCATATGATGATGAATGATCGGTTAATCAAATTTTCTGACATTAAAGTGATGTCACGATACCATCATTCCTATCATTTAACCATAAATCCCTTTTCCGATCTATATATACGCTTCAGTTTGTGTCTATATCCCCATAAGATGTAGAAATACCTTGAAAAAAGCATTTATGTTTCTGATTTCTTTATCACGCCACACTTATCATGCGACAACATATGACTGTGAATCACATTCTGATCAATATAAGCTTTAAATTGCCTCATAGCGGAGATATCTTCAAAAGTAAATTTTTCCGACCTTGAAAAATAACTTTCCTCATACAAAATTAAATCTATTGATAAATTCTAAATCTGCCGCTCATCAGGTGAAGACACAGATCACATGTTCTCTCCCCTGGGAAACACCATCGATGGGCCATGTGACCTTGTTAGTCCTGTAGACGACCACTCGGGGAGTGAAGGAGGAGAACCACAGATCATCCTTCACATTCTGCTCAGATGTTTTCCTCCCTCGGCTGCTCAGCGTGCAGAGCGTCAGTCAGACAACAGAAGGATTCGTCTCCTCCCTCGTGACGAGTGTTTCTAATCACACTCTGAGCATCGCTGTTGTTTCTGCTGCAGATGTTTGACAACACATTCATTAGTTCCTCCCATGGGTCGTGTTTTCCATCAGAGTGGAAACAGAAGGTGATGCTTTCACTCTGGTGTGTTAGTCGAACATCGCCCGACCTCTTCTGTCGCTCAAGGGCAAATGATAGAGTGAAAATATGCTTCGTGTTTTTTTTTATTTCTCATCCCTTCGCTTTTTTTGCATCTTACTGGATTCTTCAAAGAGTTCTTCTCCATAAACAGTGTGATTTCTCAGCCTCGAGAGCAAAGCAAGAAAAAGATCAAATGTGGTATCTCACAGAGAGCGAGTTAGAATCAGCCTCACATGAATTTTTGGACCCTTTCAACAATCGACCAGAGAGGAAATGGACAGACGAGGTTCAACTGAGGACAAACTGCTGCATGAACGTCTGTCCTGGTCTTTTTGAGCTGTTTGAGCTCAGTCTCTTTATTTGAAAGTGGACTCTTTGACTCCTGCCAGGACTCACTGGGTGTTGGAGGATCCTCTGCCAGTGGTTTGGATCCCATTCGTACAAGAGGACTGAAGAGGTTTAGACGAGGAAACAGGGGGTTTGTGGGAGACAGTTATGCTTAAGTCAGGAGTTAGTGTGTGTGTGTGTGTGTGTGTGTGTGTGTGTGTGTGTGTGTGTCACCGCTGCTCCTCCCTCCCACACAGACACTTTGCTTGTACAAAGTGTTATTGGCTTTAGGGAGGAAATCTGCTTCAAACAATAACACTGAGTCGACCAGAGCAGCCGAATGAGGCTTCGGCCAATTAGTTTGGGTTTCCGCTTTAGCAGAACATCATCTCTCCGACAGTTTACTCATGTTTTTACGCTCCGTATCAGTAGCTGTACTAAAGTCGACTTTGTGCTAGCGAGGGTTTAGGCTGAGGGCTCCAAAGACATGATGTCACTTCCTCCTGGCAGGCGGTGTAGATCCAGCTGGTCGTGCACCTTCTGACTCGTCTGTCCTGCTGTGCACGGCCTGTTTATGATGCAACATGGATGGAGCTGCAGGGCAGGAGTCTATGCAAAGGTCTGTGGTCATCTCTTGAGAAAATACATAACTTTAACGCTGTTTCTCAGACAGTATACGTGAGAGACCAGCTTCTGACCTTTCCCTCTCCATATTCTCACGATCCATGCGTCGGCCCACGTCTCACATGGATTATGCTCGGCGGACATCACCTGTGTGTTAAACACCCGGCACATCCTCGCCCTGGTGAGTCTCGAGCACTCGGTTATTCCATCCAGCTCATGAATTACTCAGCCACTCTCTCATGTTTAATTCAGTCCCAGAAAAGCTGTTGACACATGCCGAACGCCAACGACCCATCGCTTTTTTTTATCTCACTTTTATCACCACTTAAGGAGAAAATTAAGTTTTTGCTGCATGTTCAAAGTGTGACCGTTAGGAAAGCGCCTCGTCAGCGGCTGGGATCGCTACCTGCTGCTTCTGCAGGGTTATTGTAATCACGCTGTGTAAGATCAAATTGGTCTGTGCAGAAGTGGTTTGCGTGTTATTACAATTCATGCTGTTGTAAATATTACTTCTCCTCCTGTCTCCCCCTTTCCACCGTTAACGTCCCGTGGAAGATGGAGAGCCGTGTGAAATCCTACAAAAATGAGTTTTCCAGGCTCCATTCATAAAAGGAAGCATTTTAAGATTAAACGTCAATGTTAGCATTTGTCTTCATGTGTGCTTGAGTGTGTGCATGTACCGTGTGTGTGAGTGTGTGGAGCTGCAGCCGTGGAGGCACAGCTAATGTACAGATATTGTTCTGCCTGGGTGGGCTGAAGACCTTGAGGTAATCTCTGTCACGCAGCTGCCACCAGCGGCGAATAAACTAGCGCCGGTTAAACGATGGTTGAACCCCGGCGTGGGGGATTTGTCTGTGACACAGGTGTCATATTTAATACCCTCATATATCAATAATTGCCTGGAAAAAAGAGCAGGAATGAGCCGGTGTGCAGGACGGGCTCAGACAGATCCCCAAAGATAATCCTGTGTACATTTGAAAGCCCATTTACCATCAATAAAAATAGCCGGCATAGCTTTGCACCACATGGAGCCTGTGAAGTCAATTATCTGTTTTATTACCGTGTGACCTTTTGCCTAATAAGCAAATAGCAACAATTAAGAATAATGGGAAATAGTTCACTAGACAAACCTGTCATTAAAGAAAGTTTAATTCTGGTGAATCCCTGCTCTGTGTTAATGTCGATGAAACAACATCTTATCTGACTTAGATGAGTTCAGTTACAGATATGAAAAATAAAAAAAAGTGTTAAATAAATAGAAAAAGCAAAAACGACTGCAAATCTTTCTGAGCTCTTCGTGAGGTCGACTTCGGAGGAAAGGGAATCTCCTCCTCCTCCTCGTTGTCTTCTGATCTGATAACACGTGAATTCAGCAGCATGCAACACCAGTAACACCAGTATCTCCCTGAAATGGCCCCTGTTTTTGCAATATTCATGGGAAATATATGATGGGTTTCTACTGGACACCGATTTGCTATCACTCAGAGACTAATTGCGCTTTTGAAACCCCCCCCCCCCCTCCTAGTTACTTTTTCTTTTCCGAAACCACACATCCATCTCCTCTCCCACGGGCAGTTTATATGCTCAAGATCACTGACACATGCACACAGTGTTAAACACGCAGCCTTATTTTCCTTATCTGTCTTCTGAGGCAAAGCCCCCCCCCCCCCCCCCCCCCCCCCCTCCCCCCGAGCCACGCTGCAGTCAGATGTCTGGCCGCCTCAGTCCCTAACGCTAATTTAAAGCTACTGTATGGATTCCCTCAGTGTCCCCGGGCAGATTTTCACTCCTCTCACTCTCACCAATCAGTCAATCACACTTAATTGCTCAATTAGTCCAGTGAAGAGCTGAGGAAGGAGAGAAGGAGAGGACATTTTGTCAGCTTGGATCGCTCAGTCTCCTCTGGTAAACAGACAGAGGGTGGAATGATGGAGTGTGTCCTCCCAGAGGGCGTCCGGGGATGAGATTCACTAATTAATCCAAACATTAGGCGAGTCGGGGCTTTCCACACGCATCACACTCACTCCTTCTTTTTACAGCACACTCAAGCACGGCTATATTTCCAAAGTTATGATGACTTCAAGGCTGCGGAGACAATTAAATGAAATTGATGTTATGTTAAAGGGAGATGACTGAACATACAGAGTGTAGTTACTGTGATTTAGTGCGGGGACTTGAGATGAGACAATCGATACTGAGTTATGTCTCTTCTTTATGAGGTTCCGAGCCAGGAGGCAATTAGCTTAGCTTAGCATAAAGACCGTCTTTCACCAGAGTTCAGAAATTACATATTGTATATAAGCATTCTGCAAAGGAAGCCCCTCAAAAAGTTGTAATAAATTCGATTTATCACTGCCTAGAATTGGATTTTTAACCCTTAAGCCCAGATACAAAAGCTCAAGGATTATCATATCATATCTTAAGCTGCTTTCAGATGCTTCTGACATTTTCCTGAACATTTCCTGCCAGCACCCTGGTGTCCAAATGAGCCCAGGAGGAAACAGGAGGAAGATCTGCAGAAGGCAAATAAGTGTGTTGATGATGCTTTTACCCCGTGATGAACGCCAAAGTAAAATAAAACACACAATACATATATTGACGTCAAGTTGGAAAAACAACAAGATCTGAGCTGTAAATAAAAAACATATGCTTATACATATTGCAGTTTATATGTCATGTCCTGAACAGTTCTGACCTGGACCATCTCTTGCTGCATTCTTCATGTGAGAAAGGCCAACTCCTCAAAATGAACCCAATTATCTTGACATTTCCCCGGAGCTCACGTCTGAAAAAAGGCTAAATAGAAACAAGAAAAAGGATCGACTCCCTTTTTGAGAAACACAACATGACTGAGTTCATCTCGACATCTCACTCCCACAGACGAAGGAGCAGAGCCTCCTCCTCCTCCTCCTCTTCTCCTGGCTCCACTTAACACAAGCTGTCTTCAGGGGACACAAATATTTTGAAACGGAAACTTGGAAGTGCTGCACTTGAAGTTTGGTGTTTACTCACTCAAACGGTCATCAGATACAAACGCTGTTCCAGACCGACTCCGGGAACAGCTGCAGGAGCCGAGCAGCTGCTCCTCCACCGGGGCTCGGGGCGTCACTGTGGACGTTGGCCCCAGCGTGTCGGGGGCCGAGTCCTCCCGCGGTTTGATGACCCGGCTCTTGTTCTTGCACATGGCCGCCCCTCGCACTGCCAAGCTGGCACGGGGACGACCGGTCTAATGAGACACCGGCTCTTTGCCTTTATTAATGGCCGCCTCCCCTCCACTCATAAAAGTGGCACTTCCAAGATAAGCATCCCCTGCGGCGGCGAGGTCATCCAACTCATCAGTGACACCGTGTGAGTGTGTGTGTGTGTGTGTGTTGGCCTGTTTGTCTTGCTGCTCTGTTAAGTGTTATGATGTTCAGCATTGCAGTGCATTACACACGGCTCGGCTTTGCTTGTTTAATCCTTAATTTGCATACAACACCAGCTCATTTGTCATGTTTCCATTAAAATATGAAACATGAGCTTTTCCCAGTAGAACTACCACAGCGAGTAAATCTGAGGGGGAAAGCAAATGTCCTTGTCAGTCGCTCTCATCTAGCGACGCCCATATTAATCCGCCGGGTGATATGATTTATCTCCCGTCTGTCCTTCACTCAACAGCAAGTGAGAGACACATTGGACTGAGGGGAGAGTCTGAGCTGCCGTTTCCCTCAAACGCCCTTCGCTCCCAGTCCCCCGGCTCGGCGTCTGTCCTCCAGGGCGAAGTCAGAGCCAAGCGAAGAGGAGAGAAGAGACAGTGGGAGGAATGTGAGGGATTGAAAATGTCAGCTGATGATGAGACAGATGGAGAAAAACCATATTAGTATACCCTGAAACCTGGTTTACTAAGGACAAGGCACGGGAAACTAAACTATCACGGCCATTAAGTTTAATCAAGCTGCTCCAAATTGCAATCCATGAATCATTCCCCAGGAAATAAGTTTCACGTTTAATCAGTCGAGTGGTTTAACGGCCGACAGACTAACGGACAGGGGATGAAACTATAACCTCCTTGGCCGAGGTAAAAGTAAAACACTTGCCAATAAGCAGAGTGTGATTTTTTGCCCCTTCAGGAACTCATTTCGTGGCTTGGCCGACATCGAGGAGCCTCCCTGCGCTCTGCGATTGCAGAACTCGCTAATTGTCTTTCAGCCACAACTTCTAGAAACCATTATGTAACAGCGTCGGGGCCAACAAGAGACCCCGGGGCCTCTGTGGTTGTAAGAGAGGAGACCTCCAATTAAATCTTGTTGGGTGCTGTATTTATTTTTTTCCGTTTTTACAACCTTACTCTCCTCTTCCTCACTTAAAGCTTGTTAAAGAACCACGAGAGGAGGAAGAGCTGCCAGGCCAAGTTAGTGTAGTCTCTGGAAGGGGAGAGAGAGTCTAGGAAGGAAGGAAGGAAGGAAGGAAGGAAGGAAGGAAGGAGGAGAGGGAGAGTGAAATTGAGAGGAGGATGAGCTTTGTCTTTCGTCTGGCTGCCATTATCATCATCTGTTCGGGGGTCATTACTGCCCTGGGAGTCTGCTGTCTGGACCCAGCCACTGATGGAGGGCGCCAATAGAGCAGCTGCAGACCGAGCTCATCCCACCTCTGCAAGCTGTCACTTATCAGCAGAATGAGGAAGAGGAGGAGCAGGACGGGAGGAGAGAAAGTGAGGAGGTGCAAAATAACAGCGGCGTCAACAAAAACAGGAGGAAGAGGAGGAGGAGGAGGAAGGTTAAATAATACGTAAGGACAGAATTTAACGAGGGCAATTAAGTGATGGCTCCAGTGTGTCTCCTCACTAGCATTTAGTAATGAGCCAGAGGAGGAGGAGGAGGTGGTGTGGAGGAGGAGGACAAGATGGAAGTGAAAGGAGGACAGACATGTTTAGCTTAGTGTTCCCCGGACTTTTATAAACAGTTGATGACACAAGGACAAGAGAGACACACAGACAAACCACTGGGATCGTTATCTTCCTGTATCTGGGACAGGAAGTCGCCCAATCTGAACAGCGGGGGGGGGGGGTCGAGAACGTGTAAGTTAAACTAATGCTGCCATAATGAAAGTGTCCTCATGCTCGTGGGTTTGACAGCAGGGAGTTGATTACTGTGGGGGGGGTAATTAAGGTGAAAAGGAAAAAGAGACTTACGTGACATTTCCTGTCGAGTTAAGCGCTCGATGAACAACAGTTTGACAATAGAGGATAAATAAAGAAAGGGGAGGAAAGCTGTATCACACGAGGGGCTGAGTTCACGACCTAAAGGCTCAACGTTATTTATGTGTTTATGAAAAAGGAAATCGTGGGGAGATCTTCTTTGGGAAGAAAAATTTTGCAACGATGACGGCGGGTTGGAAAAGTCTGAAGTTGTAAAAGTCGGAGCTTGTAAATGGTCTCCAGTGTGGTGATGGTGACCAGTCTTCCACAATGGGGGGGGAGGGGGGGGAGGGCGGTCATTTTCCAGGCTTCCTCTGCCACGTTTGAATTCAGCAGGAAGAAGGAGGCGTCCTCCCGAAATGTTACCACCAGGTCCTCGTGTGCCTTCTGGGCTGAAAGGTCAGCGGGCGATTGCACGAAGGCTGATGATAAAACCGAAATATCACAAAAGGTTCAACTTCAAACTTTATGCATCATCTCTCAAAGAGTTGAACTCATAACTCATCTCCTTCTGACTAAGGCCACAAGCTTGAATCAAACCTTGAAGAGCAGATAGCACAGATTTCTAGATCTTCTGGTATCGATTCTTGTTTTTTCCCTCGGAGGTTGCCTGGAAAAGTCCGGGCAGAAAACAATCCTGATTTCATTACCCGCTCTCTTTTTTTTTTACTCTTCTCTTATTGGTAAATTTATGGAAACAGACCCAGGCGGTTGTTCAAAGTGCAGCGCCGCGGCCACTCGGCAGGCGCCACAGCAACTCAACAAGTTCACCGACTTTTATGCATCTCCAAGACACACAGCTCCGAGTTGTTTCCTCGACACGAGCCGGAGGGAAAAATCCCAGATTCTCCAGTGAGGTCTCGAGTGCTGACGTTGGCAGTGTTCCCGTTGTGGGGTACTCTGTCTCTCCCGCTCTGTCTGCTGCTGCTTCCTCTCCTCTACCAATCTTGTTCAGGGCCTCATATGTTCATGTCTTCCACATCAGCGTTTCCTGTAAGATGTCTACTTTCCCTGTTTCTCCTCTGGTCAAACACTCAGAGGTGAGTAGCACGATTAATTCCCTCACCTCAGGACAGACGGGAACATTTCCTCTATGGATCATCCGAGGGCTTTTAATCCAAGATGACAGAATAATTTACCTTCTCCACTTGTCTTGAAATATTATACTTTCCTGCACAGGAACCATTTATCTGTTCTCTGAGCTGTTCGACACAAATTCTGAATCGGAGTTTAGCGCTCGATGGTTTCCTCCCTCCTTCGTTTCCTCCTGTTTCCCACCGAATCACCACATCCCAGTTTGTCTCCATTCACTAGATGGCATCAGCTGGCGTGTTGCATCGAGCCGACAGACACGAACACACTGTCGGTACAACGCTGCGGTCCTGAGGCAGAGCGGTGTGGCGGTGGGCCTAATAGAGACATCGCCGAGGCCTATTAGCACAGATGGTTGTCATATGTATGCAAATAGGGAGCAAAGTGAATCACGTAGCACCATCAGCACCACCTGTCTGCCTCACACGGCTACACCAGAAACACACAAACACACACACACACTTATGCACACACTACCTTCCCCTCCAAATCCCTTCAGAGGGACGAGGCTGCTCTCCCCAGTGTACAGCTGTGTGTTAATTAGAGTGAAGACATTTGTCATCATTTTGTTGTTTTTCAGGAGCTGACGTGAGGAGGAGGCCCCGGCAGAGCGCGGTGACGGACACAGACACACACAGCGGAGAGGACCAGGGCTCATCAGTGGTTCTTTGTCTTTGTCGGGGATGTGTCGGGGGTGTGCCGAGCGGGTCGGGCGGTCAAGTGTGGGCTTTGTGGTCGAGGAGCATCGCGCCCCAGGGAGTTGGCATATCGCCCATTTTATCTGTGTGTGTGTGTGTGTGTGTGTGTGTGTGTAGTTGTGTGTGTGCTATTGGCACGTTGAGCTGGATACTACCATTAGCAGCCAAACAATGTTAACTCAATATTTGGCAAGTGTCATGTTTAACCATGTGTTCCATCTTAGTTTAGTGTGTTTGCATACGAACACACTAAACTAACTGATCTCTCTCTCTCTCTCTCTCTGGTCATTAATCTGAGTATTAGAAAGTTTTGCCTTGAAGAAAAGTTACAGACTCAGCGAAGTCAAGAGGATTCGAGCTGTGTAGATCGTGACTGACCAAATACATATTTCACAATCACAGTTTAGAGTTTCTGGGTTAATCCTAATTTCAACCTGCATGTTTTTGGACTTTAGATGAGAGGTCTTCAACAGGGGGTCCGCGACCCCTAGGGGGTCCACAGAGGGACTACAGGGGGGTCGCAACATTTTCGGTTGATAGACAATTTTTTATATATTTTTTTGAACCAATTTATTTCAGACAAATTTAAATGTATTTAAATACACATTAACATGCATCCAACATATTGTAGCTAACGCATAAATGGAAGAAGAAGACGTTATCTTTCAGTAACAAATGCACACACTGCAGCTCCTGTACCTTGCACATGAATATATGAACCTGTGTATTACCTGAATAGCTTAGTATTGAATGCACAATAACACAGTAGCTATGTTTATACATGGCACTAGGCCCAGTTTAATATAAAACAGAATTTTATACAATATTTATAGTATGGGGGTGCCAGCTCCATCTCTCCACCAGTTTGGGGTCCTTGGCCTGAAAAACTTTGAAGATTCCTGCTTTAGACGAAAGTGGAACTTTGCTATCCGCAGAAAAAAACTAACTTTTGTTGGGTGAAAAGACAACGCAGTGTTCGGTTGAGTAACGTCATCCATCTGTGGAGGACAAGCAAACACTCGGCAGCACCACGGTTTTGATAACACCACTTTTCTGGCATTTACGATGAAATGCCAGCGCTCCGTCGTCATCCAGCGTCTCAGCAGAACATATGTGGTTTCACATATTCCTCTGTCGTCAGGAGAATTCGAGTTGACATTTTGCAGCTTGTTTTTATTTTGGAGCAGCCGGCTCTGTTTTACATTCCTTACATTTCTGATGCTGTTTGTGTGTCGGCTCGGCTGTCAGGCCGTGAACACAGAGAGAAGTCAGAGTGGAGAATAATTACAGGTATCTACAGGAGTGTCTGCTTTCTGAATTTAGACGGTTAAAAAACTCATATCACAGGAATGTATCTTGTGAGAATAAGTTGTGGGGAGATCAAAGGCAGCCTCCTCCTTGAAACTAGCCTCAGCATCCTGACGAGGAAACATCTGGACGAAAATAGCAAAAGAATAACAAAGACATTAAAGAGAAACATCTTATTTCCATATCCATGTATTTATTTGAACTTATTTCACGATGCATCTTTGCGTCTTCGACTCACCTAGAAGAGAAAGAAACAGAAGCGATGTCCGGTGTTGCTTATCACTGTGACTTAAGGCGTAAGTAAACTTTGTAATCTTGTGGGTTTAGTAGCTTCACACTCACGTTAATCCCGTGTTACACTAACAAAGAACTTGTTCTCCTAAACCTCCACAGGCACAAACTAAGCAAGGATTAGAGCAGGGAGAAAGAGGGGGATTTAAACACTGCTAATACTGGGCTTAGAATATTTTAAGTTGTGTACTCAGTGCTATCGGCCCCATTTAGGTGCTAAGTGTGAATATACAGTAAATACTTAATGGCACAGATGGATTTCAAACAGGCTTCTATTGACGTTCTGCTGCTGAAGTGCCGTTGATCCCTGGCAGCATCGTTCAATTGGCCCTTTTCTGACGCCTGATGCCCAGAACCCCCCCCCCCCCCCTTCCCCCACGGGTCCTTCGCTTCAACACCCAAGCCACTTTCCAAGGAATCATTGAGAACAAGCATATGGCCCGGAGGAGATTGGGTTAGCCACAACTTTTAAATCTCTTCTTAAAAATGCCTGTTTCTGAGCTCATTTCTCTCTCCAGCGCTGAGCGCACGCATTAAAACTCAGGAAAGTGTGGTTTAAATATATAGTTAATGTAGTGACAGAGGTATAATGTGTGTGATGAACCCTGGGAAGTCCCCTCACGTCGCCATCTCCACCACAACAAGCCCCTCGAAGACCCCACACAGGAAGCTCCCTCTTGGATTTCCCTCGCAGCCCCTGTGGCCCCACATCCGAGTCATTAAACCTCTGCCCTCCCCAAACATTTAATTTCACACCGTCATCATTTAAAGTGTCACCAACGGCCCAAACCGCAAAATAACGAGGGCGAGGAGAAGCGGCCACCTGTTGACTAGTCACCACCTCCACACGCGGCCTGGAGGTCCCATCACCACCCTGCAGGTACAGCTGGAGAGGGCATCAAGCCGCCATGTGTTTTTATTATAACCCAACACTGAAGCGCCTGCCTGGACTTATTTATATCTCATCATTCTCTTTCTCGCACGTGATTCAGGATTTTGAGGTTTGTTGCTAATTAGTTCTTTCGATTTTTTCCAATCCTACTTCAGAAGTCGAGAGCTAAAAGATACAGAAGGGAGTCAGGGACATTTCATATTTTAAGAATAAAGTTGAAATTTCCAGAGAAGGAATTTAAAATAACACAAAGTCGAATGTTCAGAGTAAACTTGACCTTTAAAGGTTTAAAGATCAATGTCAATGTTTTAAGAAAATATCAAACTGCTGACGGTGAGATGGTGAAGCTGCATTTAAGAATCGTAACAAGGAAGATTATTTATCTTAACTTATTAACTTATTTAATTTCCCTTTATTAAACATTTCCTGTTTATTCTCAAAATAAATTATCCACAGCGGCGGTTGTTATCAAAATCCACAACAGTGACACAACCATTAGAATCAAACATCAAATAAAATCATAAACGTCATATTCGTTTATAGTGTGTAAAACTTTAAAAAGTCAAGCATTCATTGTCAGTGGTCTCTCTCTCTCTCTCTCTCTCTCTCTCTCTCTCTCTCTCCTCTCTCTCTCTTTCTCTCTCTCTCTCTCTCTCTCTCTCTCTCTCTCTCTCTCTCTCTCCCTCTCTTTCTCTCTCTCTCTCTGTCTCTCACACAGGTGGGATTCCTCTCCACCCAAAGTTTACTTAGGGGAAATACTCTGGACGCCGCAGCTGAGAAAACATATCAAACACATGATAAATTGAGTGTCTTTCAGGCGGTTGACAGCGCTGGATTTGCAAAGCGCACAGAATCCCCTTTGAAACGGGTTATCGTCCAGCTCAGTCCCCGACACTTTTCGGAATCAGCCTCCTTTCTGAGGAAACATTCGTCATTTTATTAAGTGACCTTGTTTTGACTCGGCGTTCATATCGGTCTCCTGCGCCGGAGACAAAGCGGCACATTGTTGAGATACCTGCGTAATCACGAGAGTCCCCGGCGCCTCTTGCCCTCTGACCCCCGGTGGTATTATCCACTCCGCTCCTCTGTCTTACCCGAGTGTGTCCTGAGGAGGCCTGTCAGCGGACTGTACGGGCACCGCGGTGAACTGAGACCAACGACAACATGAGCGACCAACACCGACCCTGGCAGCGGATTCCTCTCTTACCACGCTAACACCTCCACCGTGCAGTGAGACACATCATTTAGCATTTGAGGTCATTTTCAGCAGGGAGAAACCGTGATGCATGGCAGAACACATGTGCTTTTTTTCGCTAATTGCCATTCATAATTTCTCATTCCGCCCAAACAAAGCAATAACATAGATACAGAGCAAATCTTGCACGGGCACTTTTCAGGGCCGCGTCCTTTAGTTGTCAGAGAGCCGTGGCAGTTGTTTGGCGCTGGGAGCTGGAGTCCTGTTAGCCTCGTGCCTCCCTCCCCTCTGCAACGCCTCTCTGACTTTACAGCAGGAGTTCCACAGACCTAATAAAGGGGCTGGGAGGCTTCATGTGAGGCGGCTCTGTGGATGTGCGACATCTCGCCTCGGCATAATGGCGCCTTTGTGAGGCGGCGGCAGCGGAGCCTCATCGCAGCGGAGCCTCATCGCTCTGACGCGTCCGCCGGGGCCAAATTAACTTTGTCATCCAGTCTTTGTGGGGCGCTCGGTGCATTTATCACCGAGCAGCATCGAGCATGAGCGCCAGAAAAACACTGTTTGCATATTGGGAGCTTAACTTAAAGTCTATTAACTCGGCTTTGATTGTGTTTGAGAGAGAGAGAGAGAGAGAGAGAGAGAGACATAACCACACTCGTTTGTTCAGCTCATCTAAAAACAACAGAGAATTCCCCCGGTGGTTTTCCCTGAATGTTCCAATCAGAGCTCAGCGTCGACAGTTAACAGATGAACTCAGCTCTTTGCCACAAGATGTTTCATAATGACTCAGAAGTTCATCAGGGGAAAGTCTCATTTCTTGCTCCTTCACTGTTGCTTTTAAAATCCCTTAAAATTTTACATTCACCCTTAAAGTTTTAGCTGAAGTGTCAAAAAGAATAACCTTTTTAACCCTGTACTTGGAGGCGGGGCTAAGACACATGCCTACCTAACCACACCCACCCCACCCCCAAACAGATATCGTAAACACACACAGATATGAAACAAAGATTCATTTACCAAAGCAAATTATCTAGGTTTTCCAGCTATGAGCGATGACTCTAGAAGCAGCACAGACACTTTAGCGAGAGAAAGCTTTGGTGCTGCAAGGTGCAAGATGGTTTGAGACACTAGGTGGCGCTATGAGCCATGTTCATCCCATTAATGTATATTTTGTTTATACATTACATTTTGTTATTATTGCGATTTCAATGTGTTTCATCAGAGAGCTTAGTTTACGCATCAGAAAACTAAATTTGCAGAGTCTCTTATCCTAGAATGTAATTTGTAGTTTCATTTTTCATCTTCCATTCAAATCCCTGCGTGTCACCGCGACCACAGTCACTCATTGAAACGTCATTAACACATATTCCTGCTGTAAAGTCGACAGCCCGTCGTAACCTGTTGTCTTTGTAATGAAGAATGACAGCCGGGCCCGTCCCCTTTGATTGATTAGCTCACGTAATTACTGTCTCGGCCACGGAGCTGCATGAGGAACAGCTCCGGCTCCCGGTCGCCCCCCCCCCCCCCCCCCCCCTCGCGTGACGTTTTAATCCAGTGGCAGATTAATGGGACACTAGTGGAGTGGAGAATATTCCACTATTGATTCTTTTCTGATGAATCAAACGCCTCTGTTTTAGTGACAGGTTTACCATCGCTCGGCCAGGGTGTGAGTGTGAGAGAGAGAGGGAGAGGGGGGAGGGAGTGTATATATATATGTATAGAGAGAGAGAGAGAGAGAGGAGACACAGTGGAAATGAATGATTGTACAACTTAGTTTTTCAGTAAACATGTGTCTGTGTGTGTGTATGTGTGTGTGTGTGTGTGTGTGTGTGTGTGTGTGTGTGTGTCTGTGTGTGTGTGTCCATGCATGTGTGTGTTAGCATTCCTCACAAAGATAGGACCCCCCCACAGCGGCGTCTGTGCTCTGTAAACAGGCTCATCAGGCGCCTCCTGTTCTTACAGCGGGCCGGGGTCCTGCTCACATATTGGTTTGAGGGTCAAGAGGGTCCTAACATTTTGTCCGAGGTGCCCACTGAGAAGAAGAAACACGCACACACACACAAACGCACACACACACACACACACACACACAGAGTAGAGGAACAGAGATGTGTTCCTCGGCTGATTTACTACTCGACTTTAATTGGGTTGTAAAATCAAATCCAGAGTTGCTTCAGGAATGCCAAAATGTGATTCCTCGCCTTGTTTACAGGAGGAGGAGCCCGGCAGTCAAGGACACAGGCAGATAGTGAGTGAGACAAAAATAAGATAGCAGGGGAGGAGGAGGAGGAGGAGGAGGAGGAGGAGGAGGAGGAGGAGGAGGAGAAGTGATGGTGGGAAAGCGGGGAAGATAAAGGGCTTGTTAAAAAAGAGAGTGAGAGGGCAGAAGGAATGGAGACAGATGGAGAGGAAGGGAGAGGAGAGGAGGGGAGGGGAGTTGGACTAAGTTCGGCGATGAGGGCCCCGGGTTGGAGATGGAGTCAACAGCCGGGGAGACGAGGGTTTACAACCCAAACGTCTGTGGGCCTTTAACACATCCACAAACACAAACAGTGCATATTTTCCCCCTCGCGCAGTGAAAATAAATGACGATCGCTGAGACACAGTTTTCCAGCGGCGCTCGCCGGAGCCCTGCGTTTTAGCGGCAGGGGCGGGGGGGCGGCGGGAGCCCGAAAGGATTTGAGGATTTTATTGGCGACGAGGGGCTAATTTGCACATGATTAAGAAAACACACAGTGTAGAGTCTGACAGAGACACAGGAGATCCAGAGGGGAGTCCAGGGTTGGGGACATAGAGACAACAGACCTGCACTAAGAGACTAAAAGGGAAGTAAATTAAAGCAGCTATTACTTACAATTATTGTGGCTGATGACTGGTGACATTATGCGTTTGTATGGTGTTGGAATAATTGGCAAAATTATTTCCTGACTCGGAAAAAATCGCGTGAACAACTTGGAAAGTCCGAGAAAATGTTGGTTTAGGAGTTACCGAGTTGTGAGGCTTCAAATAGGAACTGAAGATAAGAATGATAAAAGTATCCGGATGTGCATGAGAAGAGAATTTATATACATATCACACTTTTACCCTTTTTCTATTCTCTTCAAATTGATGCGGATATTAGGAAGAGGTGTCAAGTTATTAGAAAACGCTCTTAATGCATAAACACAACACACTTGGTTCACAGTTTCCATTTATTTTCCACATTCTGACTTTAAAGTACGCAAACACACTAAAGTCGGACTTCACATCTCAGCAGACGTCCCTCAGTCCCGTAATTGTTCCAGATTGGAGTTTGACTTATGCTAAATATTTATCTCCAGTTAATCCTACAATCATCAAAATGTCATTAGATAGAAACTACAACAGTGAAAATCAATAGGAAAGCCATCGTGCATGTGGACTGGTATTACGCAGAACAAGCACAATAAGACAATTTTCTTTTCCTAATGTTCGTACTGAACTCCTGAACCCTCGGTCTCCGCTTCCACTCGGTCCAAACTATCATTTCTCACTCTGATCATTTACATATGCATCAGACTGTTATTATTTCTATTACGATTATGAGACCCCCGCCTCTCGTCCGTTCGAAAGGAGCCATTAGGGGTAATTAGGTGTAAAGCTTTGCAGGAGAGAATAAGCAGTGGAGTGATACCATATGACTCCTCACTGTATTAGCATGGTTTCTCTCTCCGCCCTTCCCCATCACTTGCTGTATCCCTCTCCATTCCTCCACCGCTTCTCACCCTTCCCTCGTTATCCCTCCGTCATTAAGGGAGAACAATGTATTGTAATGTACGCTCAGTTAACCTGCCTCCAGTGACTCTCCAGTGAGCGATTGAGACAGAAAGACAAAAATAAAGAGAGACAGAAAGAGAGAGAGAGAGAAGCAGAGGACAAACATTTTGTCTCTGAGCCTCGGGAAAGACTGGAAATCTACTTAACGCACATTTCTGATGTCTTCTAATCACCCTTTGTAGTTCGATAGAGAGGAGAACAGAACTGAATCTACTGTACAGCACTAATCTGCCCACTCAGGGAGAAGAGGAGTACACAACTCAAATAGAGCCACAAAGGGCAACAACCTCCCTCGGCTGCGAGTGAAAAAAGTAGGCCAGTCGTCTCGGCCGTTATGGTAAAGAGCAAACAGCCGAGGCCGCCCCGGCGCTGACACTGAGGCCCGCTGACGTGCTACCAAACAGTTTACATTAGAGAACATGGGTGTTTCATTTAGCCCAGATAAGCTGAGTTCAGAGGTCTTTGCGTCGGGGCTCAGCCTCCTTCGCTGTCAGTACAAAGCCGAGCTCAGAGGAGCCGTGGAGGAGCTGGGGGGGCGGGGGGCGGGGTGTAGGGGGGGGAGGCCAAGACAGCCTCTAATTAACTATGCAAATCCCAAGCACCGCCGGATTGAGTTCTGAAATGAAATTGGTCCTTTGGATCTTCTCAGCGTTTTTCTTTTTTTTAATCTCATGCCATGTGACCAGTTAAGCA
>NC_070646.1:3372098-3421877 GCF_947347685.1 Pleuronectes platessa
AACTTTGTCATCAGTCTTTGTGGGGCGCTCGGTGCATTTATCACCGAGCAGCATCGAGCATGTGCGCCAGAAAAAACACTGTTTGCATATTGGGGAGCTTCACTAAAAGTCTATTAACACGGCTTTGATTGTGTTTGAGAGAGAGAGAGAGAGAGAGAGAGAGATGAGAGAGGAGAGAGAGAGAGAGAGACATAACCACACTCGTTTGTTCAGCTCATCTAAAAACAACAGAGAATTCCCCCGGTGGTTTTCCCTGAATGCTCCAATCAGAGCTCAGCGTCGACAGTTAACAGATGAACTCAGCACTTTGCCACAAGATGTTTCATAATGAGTCAGAGGTTCATCAGTGGAAAGTCTCATTTCTTGCTCCTTCACTGTTACTTTTAAAATCCCTTAAAGTTTAACGTTACTCTTAAAGTTTTGGCAGAAGTGGAAAAAAACCTTTGGAAGGGTGTGCTGGGAGGCGGGGCTAAGACATGCCTACCTAACCACACCACTTTGTCCCCCAAACAGATATCGTAAACACACACATATATGAAACAAAGATTAATTTCCCAAAGCAAAGTTATCTAGGTTTTCCAGCTATGAGTTATGACTCCAGAAGCAGCACAGACACCTTAGCGAGAGAAAGCTTTGGTGCTGCAAGGTTGCAAGATGGTTTGAAACACTAGGTGGCACTGTGAGCAGGGTTCATCCCATTAATGTATATTTTTTTTATACATTACATTTAGGTTTATTGTGATTTCAATGTGTTTCATCAGAGAGCTTAGTTTACGCCTCAGAAAACTAAATCTGCAGAGTCTCTTATCCTAGAATTGTAATTTGTAGTTTCATTTTTCATCTTCCACTCAGATCCCTGCGTGTCACCGCGACCACAGTCACTCATTGAAACGTCATTAACACATATTCCTGCTGTAAAGTCGACAGCCCGTCGTAACCTGTTGTCTTTGTAATGAAGAATGACAGCCGGGCCCGTCCCCTTTGATTGATTAGCTCACGTAATTACTGTCTCGGCCACGGAGCTGCATGAAGAACAGCTCCGGCTCCCGGTCGCCCCCCCCCCCCCCCCCGAGTGACGTTTTAATCCAGTGGCAGATTAATGGGACACTAGTGGAGTGGAGAATATTCCACTATTGATTCTTTTCTGATGAATCAAACGCCTCTGTTTTAGTGACAGGTTTACCATCGCTCGGCCAGGGTGTGAGTGTGAGAGAGAGAGGGGGGGGAGAGAGGGAATGTATATATAGAGAGAGAGAGAGAGAGAGAGAGAGAGAGAGAGAGAGAGAGAGGAGCCACAGTGGGAATGAATGATTGTATGACTGAGTTTTTCAGTTAACGTGTGTGAGTCTGTGTTTGTGTGTGTGTGTGTGTGTGTCTGTGTGTGTGTGTCCATGCATGTGTGTGTTAGCATTCCTCACAAAGATAGGACCCCCCCACAGCGGCGTCTATGCTCTGTAAACAGGCTCATCAGGCGCCTCCTGTTCCTACAGCGGGCCGGGGTCCTGCTCACATATTGGTTTGAGGGTCAAGAGGGTCCTAACATTTTGTCCGAGGTGTCCACTGAGAAGAAGAAACACACACACACACACACACACACACAACACACAAACGCATGCACACGTACACAAAAAAAAGAAAAGTAGAGGAACAGAGATGTGTTCCTCGGCTGATTTACTACTCGACTTTAATTGGGTTGTAAAATCAAATCCAGAGTTGCTTCAGGAATGCCAAAATGTGATTCCTCGCCTTGTTTACAGGAGGAGGAGCCCGGCAGTCAAGGACACAGGCAGATAGTGAGTGAGACAAAAATAAGATAGCAGGGGGAGGAGGAGGAGGAGGAGGAGGAGGAGAAGTGATGGTGGGAAAGCGGGGAAGATAAAGGGCTTGTTAAAAAAGAGAGTGAGAGGGCAGAAGGAATGGAGACAGATGGAGAGGAAGGGAGAGGAGAGGAGGGGAGGGGAGTTGGACTAAGTTCGGCGATGAGGGCCCCGGGTTGGAGATGGAGTCAACAGCCGGGGAGACGAGGGTTTACAACCCAAACGTCTGTGGGCCTTTAACACATCCACAAACACAAACAGTGCATATTTTCCCCCTCGCGCAGTGAAAATAAATGACGATCGCTGAGACACAGTTTTCCAGCGGCGCTCGCCGGAGCCCTGCGTTTTAGCGGCAGGGGCGGGGGGGGGGCGGCAGGAGCCCGAAAGGATTTGAGGATTTTATCGGCGACGAGGGGCTAATTTGCACATGATTAAGAAAACACACAGTGTAGAGTCTGACAGAGACACAGGAGATCAAGAGGGGAGCTCAGGGTTGGGGACATAGAGACAACAGACCTGCACTAAGAGACTAAAAGGGAAGTCAATTAAAGCAGCTATTACTTACAATTATTGGGGCTGATGACTGGTGACATTATGCGTTCGTATGGTTTTGGAATAATTGGCAAAATTATTTCCTGACTCGGAAAAAATCGTGTGAACAACTTGGAAAGTCCGAGAAAATGTTGGTTTAGGAGTTACCGAGTTGTGAGGCTTATAATAATATTATATTCATATATATTACAATGTATATAAAATACATATCACACCTTGACCCTTCTTCCTTACTCCTCAAATTGATGCAGATATTAGGAAGAGGTGTCAAGATATAAAAAACGCATGAACACAACACACTTTGTTCACAGTTTCCATGTTTTTTAACACATTCTGACTTTAAAGTACGCAAACACACCGAAGCTGGACTTCACATCTCAGCAGACGTCCCTGAGTCCCGTAATTGTTCCAGATTGGAGTTTGACTTATGCTAAATATTTATCTCCACTTAATCCTACAATCATCAAAATGTCATTAGATAGAAACTACAACAGTGAAAATCAATAGGAAAGCCATCGTGCATGTGGACTGGGATTTCGCAGAAGAAGCACAATAAGAAAAATTTCTTTTCCTAATGTTCTTACTGAACTCCTGAACCCTGCGTCTCCGCTTCCACTCGGTCCAAACTATCATTTCTCACTCTGATCATTTACATATGCATCAGACTGTTATTATTTCTATTACGATTATGAGACCCCCGCCTCTCGTCCGTTCGAAAGGAGCCATTAGGGGTAATTAGGTGTAAAGCTTTGCAGGAGAGAATAAGCAGTGGAGTGATACCATACGACTCCTCACTGTATTAGCATGGTTTCTCTCTCCGCCCTTCCCCATCACTTGCTGTATCCCTCTCCATTCCTCCGCCGCTTCTCACCCTTCCCTCGTTATCCCTCCGTCATTAAGGGAGAACAATGTATTTCATGGCGTACGCTCAGTTAACCTGCCTCCAGTGACTCTCCAGTGAGCGATTGAGACAGAAAGACAAAAAAAAGAGAGAGAGAAAGAGAGAGAGAGAGAAGCAGAGGACAAACATTTTGTCTCTGAGCCTCGGGAAAGACTGGAAATCTACTTAACGCACATTTCTGATGTCTTCTAATCACCCTTTGTAGTTCGATAGAGAGGAGAACAGAACTGAATCTACTGTACAGCACTAATCCGCCCACTCAGGGAGAATAGGAGTACACAACTCAAATAAAGCCACAAAGGGCAACAACCTCCCTCGGCTGCGAGTGAAAGTAGGCCAGTCGTCTCGGCCGTTATGGTAAAAAGCAAACAGCCGAGGCCGCCCCGGCGCTGACACTGAGGCCCGCTGAAGTGCTACCAAACAGTTTACATTAGAGAACATGGGTGTTTCATTTAGCCAGATAAGCTGAGTTCAGAGGTCTTTGCGTCGGGGCTCAGCCTCCTTCGCTGTCAGTACAAAGCCGAGCTCAGAGGAGCCGTGGAGGAGCGGGGGGGGCGGGGGGGTGGGGGTGGAGGGGGGGGGGGGGAGGCCAAGACAGCCTCTAATTAACTATGCAAATCCCAAGCACCGCCGGATTGAGTTCTGAAATGAAATTGGTCCTTTGGATCTTCTCAGCGTTTTTCTTTTTTTTAATCTCATGCCAATGTGACCAGTTAAGCAGTGAGAGGGGGGGGGGGTGTTCTTATTAGAATCCGTCCTTCTGAGTCTGACTACAAGACCCCAGTGTGCAGTTATCCATACGCTTGCTGCACACACACACACACACAAACACACACACACACCCCCGCCCTCTTTTACACAACACACGCCTAAACACTGGGCTGTCAGGGTAAAGGAGGTTTCATCAGTTTTCTGTCCATTACAGCCCAGTGCTCCCACGGGCCTCCTCACCAGGTCTGAAGCTGTTGCTGCTCGCTCCCTCAAATAAAGAGGTGGAGGTGTGCACATAGTTCTGCATCATAACCTAAACATACATCATAGAGAGAACACTTTAATATTCTACATTCTCTATATGCTAATGCTAATCGCAGCTCTGCAGCGGTTTTACTCCTCACGTCGCCAAAAAATGCTAAATCCAAAAACCTCAGAAATCATTCTTGAGCAATTCCAGTTATTCCACAACACAATGCAGGACTCCATTATGCAGGCGGCACCTTCACAACTTCAGTTCACAGTCAGAAGTCTTCCCGTTCGCCAAGGAATCATTAACCTCAGGCACCATGGTTGAAATCCTAGCAGTGGCTGTGGTGAGTTTTTACTGTCCTCGAGGGCCACGGGGTTAGAAACCAAAGCTAGTAACAAGCGCAAAATAATCTGGCTGGTACGTTAATAAAAAAAAACTCAATTTTCCACCCTGACGTCTAATCCGTAAGACTTCAGGGTGCCGTCGGAGAGACAAGCCCCATATTGTAATAAAAGAGGGAAAAAAGCTTAAGTCCCGGTGGTTTTGAAAGAACACGTTGTTGCCCTCTCATAAAAGCTTGAATGTAATTGGACCGGTGCGTGTCCTAAACCTGGCAGATCAAGGGTTAGCATAGCAGGTACTCATTTGGCATGTCGGGGGATTAGCTGGCTCGGTACACTGGTCTGACACGGAATATGTGTTGGGATCAAGGCTCTGTTCTAATACCTGACGCCTGAAGGAGAGAGGAGTGGAGAGGAGAGGAAGAGGAGTGAAGACGGAGAGGGAGACGAAGAGGAGGCCTTTCCACTTGACGTTGATGAGTAGGAGCTGTGCATGACACAAGGCAGCCCCGCTGGAGAGCCTTCAGGTTTGTTTAGGGAGAGCTGACATCTTTAGAGGTTGCCATATTGCAGCGTTTGGAGATCCTCCATCTGTCCGCACTGCCGCACACTCATGCAAATAATAAAGATTGATTCAAGTGCAGTGTAAACTGTTATAGGGCGCGGGCACAATGTAAACAATGGGCTCAAGAGAGAATACACCCATAGTGTACACAGTGTATCTGAGTCGTAACCCAGATATGTGCACTAAGACTCGTCCTTTGACCTTGAAGATGTTCAACCCCCAGCCCCACGTGACGAGAAACTCTCAACTTCTACTTCTTGTTACACTCTGCGTCAATTCTATTTACACACAATCGTCAACTGATTTGGACCAGAGTTCGTAAACTGTAAAAACGCCTTGAGAAGTGCTAACATCCACGTTGATGCTGAGCAGGTACAAGGTTTCCAATGTGCACGAATCTTAACTTAGCAGGTTAGCGTGCAAGAAGACCTGAAGGGCTATAATCCAACTTTTGACTTAATTGGTGCTAAGAATACTTCATATTTAGTAGAATCCATCCTCTGAGGACCTCTGAATGTCTGCTCTGCATTTCATTCCAATCCACCCTGTAGTTGTTGAGATATTTTAGTCTGAACCAAAGAGGTGGGCCGACAAAAAAACAAACCCACAAGTCTTGTATGTGTGAATATAGAATATCGTGTCTGGACCTAAGTGCTGCAATGTCCAACTGCAAAGTCACAACGGCTCCACATCTTCGTCTTATCTTCCACAGCAACGTGGCAAACAACACAAACAACACAAACAACACTCTACTCTCTCACCAGCAAATCACAGCGTTGAGTAATGAAGCGTTCCAGAGCAGATATTCAGAGGTGATACACTACCATCCTGAAATGAGAGCCTTACCCTTCCTCTGCCCTGCTCAGTAAGTATACGACTGCCCACGATTTCAAAGGCAAGATGGTAAATCAGTTGTAAAGACCGTGACAGCTGAGGATGTTGTGTGTGTCTGTGTGTTTCTGCATATGTGTGCGTGCATGTGCAAAAGGTTCATATGTGCTCGTGGGTGTTTGTGCATGTGTCTCCTTCTCCCGGGGGCCCTGGTGCTGGGTGTGGCGTCTGAGGCCTGCAGACGAGACAAGGGATTCATCCTGTCTGACTGCAGCTTATCACCGGACTGGCTGTCACCTAATGAGATATCAGCAACCCGGCATTTAAAAGGTGTAGGACGGGAAAAAAAACGTGCATACAAAGCAGAAGGACGGTGGAGTAACCGATGGTTTGTCTAGACGAGTCCGTGTTTGAGGTGGAGCTGTCTCACACTGTTTCCCTGTTGATAAAGAGACTCTAAGACCTCGTCTACACTTTGGAGGATATATTTTTTTAACTGATGTATATAAAATAAAGAAAATCCATCCACACATCCTTAATTTTACAAATAATCTCTGCTACAAATGACTCAAACAATTATCTTGGACCAGTAGGTGGCAAAGAAACAGGGAAACAGAAACTCTGTTCTGTGAAAGGAGATTTAATCACCGTTTTAAATACGTAAAGACAAAAACGTTAATATATCTGCGTTAGTGAAAGTAAGAACCAATCGACTGGCCTTTTTGCTCCTGCACTTCACTGCCTTGTTTACTTCAGCATACTGTATCTTCACATCTCGGCAGTGGACGCATGCAGAAGTCGCCGAGATCCATCGGAGTTCGGTCATTTCAAAACGGAGGAAAACCGGGGCCACAATCGTTTGGAGTCCAATGAGCCGTGTCCTCACACTAATCTTTCTAATGCCGAGAACGCCCAGAACACAGCGACAATGAGCGACGGCCCACATTGAGAGGATCATCCCCATTAGCCCTCACTCCGCCTGCATCCATCTCCACATTCCTTTGTAGGCTGGGTGTCAAGGGGCTCTGCTAAATATGGTGCATTAGGTGCCAGCGGGTAAACAGAGGCAAAATGTTATTAGTGCCCTCGACATCGGGATCTATTAGGGATCCAAATAAAGAGTAAATGCTGCGGCCTGTGTGTGTGTGTGTGTGTGTGTGTGTTTGTGTTGCAGTCTTTGCATTACTACATGACGCTGAAGGGCATTCTTTCCAAAGAAGAGGCGACTAAAAGAGGGATGTCGCCAACTGCAGCGAGATCCCACTGGATACAAAAGGCCTAACGGAGTGAAGAGGCCTCTAATCGCCGCTGCTTAAAGAACGGAAAAAATGCCCGTGTGTGTTTGTGGAGCTGATGTTTTTCCAGCCCATCTGGAGCCGTCATAGTCCCAGCGAGTAGCGGGTGGCCGTCTGAAGCCGTGACGCAGTGACAGCGGGCATTAGGGCTGATTGACAGGGCGGCGTGGAGGCCCTGGCATGAAAAAACAAAGTTCTAGACTCTGGATCACACTACCTGGGTCTTTATGAGACGAATACATAAATAGTTCAGTCATTTGTTGGATATTTAACACGAGTCAAGCTGTTGTGGAAAAGGGGGGGGGTCTTTTGAGAGTAGTGTCAGTCAAATTCAAGCTTTTGCGTTATTAATGAACATCGCAGTCGAATCCCTTTCGGGTCTTTTCTCCTGCTTGATCACCGGAGCCCGAGAAACCCCTCGTCCAAACAGACCCTGACACAAAGTCCAGGATTTCCCAGGTGTTTGGGAGGAATGACATCACGCTGCCTCCGTCTCTCCGAACACAATGAGGACTTTCAGAGGTGCCGGTGAGAACAGTCGGCAAAACAAGCCTGGAGCCGTACGTCAACAAAAAGGGCCCCCTTCTAAATAATATGGAAAGTGGAGATGAGAGCCAAAGCAGTTTGCAAGCAGCTGAATCCAGTTAACGCCTGGAAAAAATTATAGAAACATTTGGCAGCAGGGGTGGGGGGGGGGGGGACACACCAATGTCGGACAATCTGGAGGGGTGCATGTGTGATGACAGCTGATGGGAGGGGGGGGTACACCTATTCAGAAACACAATATTCCTTCTCTGTGTAGACACGGACTCCGAGGTTGTGTGTTTTTTTTCTCACACCCTGGAAACAACCGGGTGTTTGTGTGCCGTCAGCTTTACCTTATTAAAACGTCATCGACTGTTAAACTGCATATTTATGCGGCGCTAACCGGCGCCTGACGTCCCGGCTGGCAGGCGGAGCCGGACAGACTGTGTCACCGGGAGATAAGCTTTATTACACGACGTATGCACAGGGCCCCGTTTGATTGATGCGTCTCCATTATTATTATGTTCTGCCGAAGGTAATGTATTCCCCCGGCTTCCATAAAAAAAAAAAGAGAAGAAGAGCAGTTCTAAATTAGTTGTGTCAAATTGTGGCAGCCGAGGTGTTGGGCCTATCTCTCCCTATCTGCACATCGAAATGAGGTTGTGCTGACATTGTGGGTGGGTGGGTGGGTGCGGTTGGGGGGGGGGGGGGGGGGTTAGTGCAGCTACAGCAGCAGGACACAGTGTCTCTTCTCAACGTGCCCATTTAATGCATTTCTTCAGGTCGTTAAAATAGCTTTTCTGTGATTTGATTTAATTTTGGTTTCATAGACCCGGATGTGAGAGGTCTAGCTTCTTCTCAACCTGAGGAAAATCTTGCACTCTTTTTTGTGTGATTGGTGCTTTTTACTTCAAGTAGGTGGTGACTGCCTCTGCCACTTCTTATCTAGTCTCATCAACACCCTCTTCATTTATAAACCCCTACACACCCTGGGCCCCTGATACTTGTCTGAACTCCCCCCCCCCCCCTCCCAACATCTGTACTCCATCCTGTAACCTATGTTCCTCAGATATGGATCTACTTCACTCCGACTGTTGATCGCTAGTTTCATTGTCCCCAGTTCATTACTATTTGTCCGACTTTGGTTTGTTTAAATGTTTTTGTTTTCCTGACTTTGTAAACCTGAATCCTAGAGATGAGCCACTGCTGCTGCACAAAGACCCGATCAGCTGTTTATTCAAAGATCAGAAAAGCGCCGTTGTAGCTCAATTTCGTTGACAACTCCCAGCGGCCGGCAGCTTCAAATATTAATATCGAACATATCGCACGTCCAAACGGCACCAAATTCACCACTGCTCCTCCTTGGGCCCTCAACGATACACGTGCCAAGTGTGAAGCCGAGGAGATGAACGGTGCTCGAGATTTGTGAACCACAGACGGGGAAATTTCGTGAATTATTAGCTGGATTTAAACAAAAGCTCCTCCAGCCTCTATGTAAAACCGATCTTTTCTCTCCTCTCGGTTTTAGAGTATCGGTTTACTAAAGAGTAAACGGTTGGTGCACCGTCTTTGTCGGTCTCCCCCCCCCACCCCCGAGTCCAGGTTGATGTGGTAATGCTAATCTGAACGGGGGGGAGAGACATTCTTGGCATCCGTGGAACTCCCCGAGCGTCTAAATCATACAAATAATCACTATTTTTCAGAGCAATAGGACGGATTCCTCTCATGCATCTGCATTCCCCGTCCTCATTACGCACGGGGGGGGGGGGGGGGGGGAGTTGACGCAACCTTGGCCGGACTTTTATTTTATCGCTGTCTGTCATCCCTGGAGTGGTAAAAGTGATATGAAAGGTTGTATTACGACACCATGTTTTATTCTCATTTCCCCTCCTCTGGCAGCTCATCAGAGTGAGAGGGGATCGACGTGAAGGCTTTGTGTGGGGGGGGCGAGTGTGCCTAATGCAACACACCGGCCACTTTGAGGATCGGGAGGGAATCGAGAAAGCGTTGGCACCTGCAGACTCACACAGGTGCTGCATGTGTAGCCTGTGGTGTGAGGAGGGGAATCAGCTCGAGGTTTTCGATGGCAGCACTCCTGGGAAACACACACACACACACACACACACACACACACCTACCTAACCGTTAGCCCAGATGTGGCTCTGCCTCGACTGTCACATCTGTCTCAGCTCTGCGATCAGCGTGTGTGGGTGTCTCCAGGAGTATAAATATGTCTCTGTGTGTCGGTTTCCCAGAGTGTGTGGCTGTGTACGTGTGTGTACGTGTGTGTGTGTGTGTGTGTGTGTGTGTTGTGTGTGCACTGTTTGTCTGCATCCTCACAGGCGCTGATGGATCTGAGTTAATGTTCTGCAGCACTGGGACTCTCATCCCCTTAATAGCTTTAGCAGTTTCACCCAGTGACGGGTCCACCTGACTGCAGCCGGGCCCGGTGGTAGTTACAATTGAGCAACGTTTACAGCTTTGATGGCTTTTACTCACTCTGCAGTGATTAACTTTAAGTGACTTTGCTGTAAAGATAGATGTTTAGGAGCCAGGCTCACAGTTGAAGGCTGTGACAACCCGACTCAAAGTGGGAAAAACAGAGGTTCAGACCAAAGAACTTTGTGTTAAGAGTCCTCGTCCACATGCACACAGGGTTTTAAATCCCTTAAAACAGAGATTTTAACAACCACCTTCCAGCATTTGGGAGTTGTTGTTGCCATTGTTGTGATCGACAACTTTACATCACAACATTTCATTAACTTGTATTAATATTAAACACATCATGTGGCCAAAACACCTGAAATTCAACTCTGCACTTCCTCAGGCTCTTAATAATACACATGACAAGTGAGAAGCCGACATGACGAATGTTTTTTTCAAGATATGACAAAATGAAAGCTGCATTGCAAGGCCACCTGTGGGTCTGTGATACGTGCACGTGTCTGCAAAACACACAAGGGACACACTCTGCAGTCAGATCACACAAGTAACATCAGAGACCATGATAGCTTCTCTCCCACAGGACACTGGGAACCTGTGAGAACTCCCTGGGGAACTCAAATCCTCCTCCACAACATGTGTACACAACCTTTGTTCAGAATTTGGGTGAAAAGTGAAATAACAAAGTTGTCAAGCAACAGATTAGATCCTTGGGTTTTATGTGTACAATCATTTCATCAATCAAATTGCTCTCATGAGGCTCAACCCCTTTTAATTACATCTTCAACAGCTCAATTTAAAATATTTCTTCTGGGGGGAGGGTTGGCAGTTACGTATAATAATGCAAATATATAATTTATCGTGAATTATGAAAACCACACACAGACCTCGAGGAATGTGAGCTCCCTGAGTGTCATGCTCCGACACGCAGCCGAAGTCTGAAGGCAGCTAATTGACACCGCACAGAAAATACAGCATCAAACCTTTTGGGCTCAAACCTGTTTTTAGGTGAATCAGCGGCTGTGATGCGATGCTGAAATTCCGTCTGCTTTGAAAGAAGGGAGCAATTAAAGGGTTTTGAGCTGTTTGAAGTGCAACGAGCTGGAATACGTTATTAATATTCTGACAGGCGATAATTTTCGAGGCCTAAACAATCGTTTTTGAAAGCAGCAGAGAGGTGAGGAGAAGGCACCGTGGCTAACAAGGTATCATTCACGCTCTAGCTGCTGTTATGGAGTCAGAAATTAAATTAGAATTCAGTAAAAGGAAACAAAAAGGAGTCAACAAACCGTCATGGGCTCTGATTGTTTAAAGAAGCACCCACAAGGTTACACGGCCGACGTTAACAAATTGGCTCCACTATGTATTTCCCATCTGATCACACAGGGAGATCTTCTCTGATGTAAACGGCAGCACACCCGGCGCAGGGTGAGAGGTTGAATCCTTGGCTACGCACCACGCATGAGGAAAAGCTGCTTCACTGGCAGTGAGAGATGAGAAGTTGATTTTCCCACTGACAGTGAAAAATCACCTCAGAATATTATTTCCTTCTCATCAGCAGTGATCGCTGATATTCAAATGAGAAACGTGGTTATGATTTAATGATTGTCGGTTTGTGTGTTTGTTTGTTTGTAAACAGGATTACGCAGAAACTACTCCTGGGATTTTCACAAAAATTGGTGGAATGGTTCAGGAGGTGTCCATTAAATTCAAGATCCATGAATTTAATTTCTTCTTCATTAACATTTTGAGATAAGATATTTTTCCTTGATTCCTCAGACACTCATTTATGGATTTTTGATGAAGAAATTTGTATATTGACACATTCAGGGTACTGATATTTACCAGAGTGAATATTTTGGTGCCACTCAATTTAATTTAAAGGGACTTTGGGGCCTTGGTGGAGGTTTGTGCTCTACTCGGTTCTCTCCCAGTTGTTTGAATCAAAACCATGAACATTTCAAATAGACCTTAACTCAGGGAAACACACTGTTACCTGTTGCTTCCAGTTATTAGCGCTGCTGACAAATTGCTCGGTGGATTAATGTGCCTCGCGACACATCAGCTGTGATCCGTTAACACATCATCTCAACCAGACACGTTCTCCTCATTACCAGTCCTCCCAGTTCTCACGACCCCTCTGGCTCGGAGGAGCTGCAGGGTTTGTGTGGTGTCCGGCCTCAATGCACCTGAGAACAAAATCAAAAAATACATTTTCAATCCGACAGCCATAAAAAGGGTTTGAATTAATACGACGGCACACCTCATAGAGTAGATGGTGCAGGAAGAGGTGGAATGTCTGTGAGCTGAATGTGAGAGGAGATCAATCTTTTCCCAGTCACTTCAACCGTCCATTTGTCATTAGCAATGGAGCCCTCTCCAGAGGTAAAGCAATATCCGCCATATCCAGCACCACGGTCTTATATATCGCTGCATCTCTGCTCATATACCCTTCAGGGAGGTCATTAATGGGGAGGAGAGGGGGGGGGGGCTGCGATCTCCAAAAACAGTCTCCATCCATACATCACGCCGAGCGCCGTCAGATTTCCTGACTCTGACAGCGGCTGCCACCCCGCCCTCCCTCCTCGGCTTTGCTTTGACTAAGAATTATTCTAACTTCCACAATAATCACAGGCACTGAGGCCGGTGTTTGTCTTGGACGGCGTTCAGACCCTCGCACGTCCATCACAGTAGGAGTCGGGGGGGTTTTGACGACCGCACGGAGCCGGGCCTGGTTTATAGGCAGAGGTCTGAGGTGTCGGTGGCCTGGGGTTTATATTCGCTTTCAAAGAAAATAGGTGAGAGGCGACGAGAGCGGGTCACAGCAGAGCGCCACCGGTGAAGTGGCTTTAAATGAGTCTGATTCCCGTGATGTCATCAAAGAAGTGAGTTTACACCCAGCTGTGGTTTGTGCCTTAAAAAACCACAACATCACAGATTCAGCGCTACAGCCAATAGATATCTTCATATGGTCTGTGATACTGTCAGGGTTTTTTATTGACATGAAACACGCTCCTTTGCCAGAACAAAGATTGTTGCTGCTCTGAACGCACCGTGCTTCATCAGGCAAAGACTATTCAGCAGAACACAAGCAGGAGAGACACAGAGCCGTCCATACCGTCTCTGCAGCCGGGCAGAAAAACACCTGATTCAACAAATCATCGCTTTTAATCGATTCTGGTTCGGCTGCGTCTTCACGTTACGACAGAGAGGAGCGTGGAGGGGTCCCGGCCGGGTGTCAGGCCCTTAACCCTCCATCCCACACAATTTCAGGCTCAGTTAGCAGCGTAGTTAATTCAAACTCACAGTTGGGAGATCCTGGCTTTATGATTACGCGGCTCACACAACCTGCTGCCTATAGCTGCTGTGGTTGGATGTATGAACAGATACTTATCTGCAGGAAATGGCAGATCAGACCTCCACATATTGCTTTTTAATGAGCATGTCGCTGTCCGGTGGGAGTCTGATAGGCTCACGTATCAATCCCTTATCATCTCCAGCACCGGCTCCACGTTTTGGCCGGGTCACTGGGCGTGACGCAGGGTCAGAAGGTGACATGGGTAGAGGACACTGACCCTGACAAACACAAAAATAGGTTTTTAATGATAAATTCAGAATATAAATGTTGAATAAAAAATGGTTTAAGGTTTTAAAACATTATTTTCTCAAGTAGTTTCCTACAAAGGAGAGGCGGTGGACTAGTGGCAGAAACTTGGACTATGGGCAGAAAAGGTCTCTGGTTCGTCTCTGGTTCGACTCCACGGAGAAACAACAAAAAGACGAACCTGGATTGATCTGTCCAAAAATCCAAGAGGATTCACCCTAACCTGTCTATTGCCCCTGAGCAAGGCACCTTACTCCCCGAACATCTGCTCCCCGGGCGCCGTACATGGTCGCTCACTGCTCTGTCTGTCCTGCACCAGATGGTCAAATGCAGAGGCTAAATGTCCCTACCTGCATGAGTGTGCCTGTGCATGTGTTTGGGACTAATAAATGCATCTTAATCAAAGAATGTATTTTTGTCCATGGTTTTCTCACTGGTTTCAAGCAAACATCATTAAAGACTTTAAATAAAGATGGATGACGCATCTCCACTTCCTTCCACTCTCCAAAAATGAAGCCAAATGCTGCCATTTTGCGTATTTGGAGCCAGATTCTGAGCGGCAGTTATCAGGGGATGGAGCCACATTGTCGACATCCCACTGATACAAGTTGTCAATCTTAATATTTCAAGCTTTTTAAGGCAAAAAAATTCTAAATAAAACCAAATTTAACCCCAAAAAAAGGGAATTTGAGCAAACACCAGTGTGATAAGAACTAGTTTGGTCTTGGTTTGGTCCATGTCCAGTCCACTAACATGGAGGAGGAGGGTTCAACGTTTAAGAGTGTGAATATGTACTTCTGTCACTGATCAATGTTTAGTTATATCCGACTCATATTAATTTGACAGTCCTCAGGGCTGTTTGCTTCACTCCTGATGCAACATAATACTTCTCTGGTCTTTAACTGTGATTGTGACATATTTGTTCATTTATATTTAAGGTCCTAGAGAAATACTTTGACATTTCAGGGGCTTTAAATAAATATCTAATTTTAAAACAATCCAGATTCCTTCAGCTCCTGAGTGAAATTTCCCCTGTGCAGCATTAAAAGCTTGAGTTTCACACGTTGGCTTCACTCGGACTCACCATCACGTTATTTTCCTAGTGGAGATTAATTTGGACAATCGCTCTCCTGTTTGCGATAGAACACAGAAAGCCATATGTGCCATTAACCTGGAGCCCACAGCAGCTTGTGTAGGAACCTGATTAACTGGCCTGCAGTGATGGATACACACACACACACACACACACACACACACACACACACACACACACACACACACAGCTCCTCCCGCTGCCTGGATCCTGATCAGCGGCATCCTGCTGCCTCTCACAGGAAGGAATGTGACACAAGCTGGAACCCACCACACACAGGCCACGGTGCAAGTGGCACCACACAGACTGTAAATACATGTTCTTTAATCCTCTCTGAATTCATACGCCTCCTCGAATCATCCATGAATTCACTCCTGTCCGTTTGTTGATGGGTTTGTTTGTGAACAGGGTTACACAAAACAACTGCTGGACGGATCTCAATGGAACTTGGAGCCAGGATGTGTTGTGGGTCAGGGAAGAAGCCGTTACATGTTGGTGTGGATCCGGATCAGTGGGTCGGATCCAGCAACTGTTCTATAACCAGTCAAGATCGACTGGTTTTCTTTGACATTTTCACTGATTTGCAAGGAAATGAATTCATTAAAAAATTGGATTATTTGTAATGTGCTAATTAAAACACACTGAATTGCAACTGAATCCCTTTAGAAATGTTAGAAACCCTTCATCATGTCCCCCCCCCCCCCCCCCCCTTAGTAAACCATGGAGATAAAGCGTTATCGGAGCGTAACTCCTCGTTTGCTTTTGCTCAAATTGGTTTGTGTGTGGACATTCTGGGTCTATTTGGAGAAACGGCTCCACTTCAGATGAGCATTAATCTGATTAAGAGCAGGATTTATTTGTGTTTCCGTGCTCAATAGAAACGCTTCCTGTTCGGCGCGCCGCCTGCCAATGAGGCTGAAGAGCCACGGCCTGGATGAATGGCCAACAGCTGTGTATATACAGCCAAGACATTTCCTCTCGCCGTGACAAAAAAACGTAGATAAATACGGAGTCCCAGCTCACACACATATACTTATGGACAAGTACAGTGAATATACAGTAGTTTTGAAGGAATCTGGGTGGTAAGTATTATTCTGTGTATTCTTATTTTCTTAAATTTAGCTTTTAAGTGAGCAGAACCAACTGAGATCAACTCAAGAGGAGATGGTTGTAGGAGACAAACAACTGGAGCCAGAGAGATCGGGCCTGTGTGGACATTTGTGATGCAGGAGATAGTTCGAGGAGGGAACATGTCATAAAGTAAAAAACACACAACTTCCACATGTAAATCTGTTTTTACAAGCTTCATCTGTTTCTAACCATGTTGTTGCCCCACGGAGCCTTGTAGGATTTTCTTAACATTTCAATATCCTGCATCCAGTTAAGTTTTGAATTTATACGCCGTAAAAAACCAGGCGAGTTGTCCAAAAAGGTGAGGAGGAATATTGTCCCAGAAATAAAAAAAAATAAAAAGGTAGGATTTTATCGCCACAGAATTCAGGTCGAGAAACGTAAAGCCATAATATTGGCAGTAAAGATGTCTCCTCCAAACTGACAGCTCCCAAACCTCAGTTCATAAACCTGTCTGGAGATTATGTGCATGGCTGAGACGCGCCGTCTAAATACTTGGCCAGCGGCTCAGCAGTGGAAACAGTTTGTACACGACTCTATTCACACTGTTGACGGTGCATCGGAGAGAGAGCTCACTGCTCCAGGTCCACGTCGGGTCCATACGTTTTTCCGTGAAGAGCAACAAACCAGACTCAGCTAATTCTGCTGCTCCTTATTTGGCCGCGTCCTGGCTCACGCTCCCTTTCCCATGGCATAGCCCCGGAGAATTTATTCAATATGCAAAGTGAATGCAACATTGTGTTCAAACAATAATAAACGGTTTGTGTTCGCGCTCCCTTTAAACTTAAAAAACCCTCAACTCCCGCATCCAAGATTCCAAAACGGCTGCGTCAGTGTAACCATAGCGCTGCAATTTGGATAAATAGTGAAGATGAAAGCCGAATTACGTTTTCTACATGCCTCGGAGACTGCTTGCACATTTTTCTTAAAGCACCGATGTCTGGGTGTGTAATTACACACTAAATGCTGTTTTTTTTTTTAAGGGAAGTATGTGTCGCTGCACAAACATTAAAACCCAGAGTGAAAATGGGCACATTGCACAAAGGCACGCCCCAGATTGAGAGTCGCTGCACAGACGCCACAGAGCACAACAGTGCTATTAAACTAATCAATGGTCTTTATCAGCAGTCCCTGACTTTTTATTTTTTTTGTGGGGGGGGCAGAGAGTTTGAGTACATTCCTCTGAAAATGAAGCCGTGTCCAACCCTTTCCACCAGCCACATATATAAATGTGATATATCTATGACTTGTGGGCAGTTGAGCCACAGTGATTTTTTTTCGTTTCTCCCGAAATAAATTTGTGAGGCATTAAGGAGCACATTGAGAAGTGGAAGGTAACTTAATACATTTACTTTAGTTTAGTTTTGACATACTTGTATTTCACTAAATCGTTTTAGTTTTGTGCTATTTATACACGTCTGAATATATTCACCGATCATTGGGGTGGCTCAGAGGGCAGAGCAGGCCGTCCACTAACTTACTGCTTATACATGAATGATAATAATAATTGTATATAACTTGTATATAATAAATATAATAACAGCATAACTCACATAAGGGGACTTTTTGCATTATTCTCATACTTCTAGCAGGACTGATAGTACATGGCAGTATTGTCAGTTTTACTTCTCGTAATGGATCTGAGTACTTCCTCCACGACTGCGTACATGTTAATGCATCAAAGACTCAATTATATATATATATATATATACATAGAGAGAGATATCTATATCACTTGAAATGTGGCCAGTCCGCATGATGACAGCTTTCATTATTTTCAGTCACGCATGAGACTTTGAATCTATAGAGCGTTTTTTATATATTGTGATATTAATAGTTTTACTACAATAAATATTACGAGTGCTTCTGCAAAACATCCTAAAAGATTGTACACTCAAATAAAAGCCTGGAGGAGAAAGTAGTTTGAGGAGAGAGAAAGTATTTTGTACTATCTAATGTTGATCTCCTCAGATTTCTCTTGTGACCTTTTCTTAGGGGCTTCACACCAACAGGTTAGGAACCATTACTTTGCCTCTTTCATAGTCGTGTTAATATATAATTTTCAGCATTTCAGTTTGTCATTAAAGCATCGCTATGTAGCCCTATCTGAGCTGGAGTGTGAAGCCATCCGACCTTTGTGGGGGGGGAATCGGTGGGTGTCATCGCGGTTGTTTGAGGGGGTTGAGCATCCCTCCAGTGTCATGGGGGGGGGGGGGGCAGAGAAAAGACACAGGGAGCGATGTGTTAAATGCAGGACACCCCCTTCCCTCCCTCGTATTGTTTCGACAACATGGGGGACATCTGGCCGCGGCAATACAACCCAGTGTTGAGGTCTCCATCCTCTTTCTAAAGCAGTGAGCTGTGCAGCATTGAAGCACTGCCGACATATTCTCATGCTAATGCCCACAAGGCTGCAGCAGATGTGAAACATTCGGTTCTGTTCTTGTTCACTTGTAAAGAAATGATGTGGCCCGTTATCTTTCTGTCGCTCTTTTTTTTTGTGTTGTTGTTCTTCTTCGTGTCGTAAAAGATGAGTTCATGGCGGAGGCCATCGTCCTTGGTGGCCCCCCCGACTCAGAGCCGCTCGCTTGTGGAATCTCTCGGCGGCAGAGAGAAAATGTTCTCGCTCATGTTTTAAAGATCTGATGAATAATTCGTGGAAACATGCAGCTACAGTGGAAAGTTGTGGGGACGGTGCATGAAACAAACATTTCTAAACTTACTGACCCCTGTGACCACAACAGCAGCTTCTACATGCTGGGCTGCACAGTTTGTGTGTGGTTCATTCTGCGAGTGTTACACTTTTATACCCTGTTGTGTGTCTTAATGTGAAAGTCAGCTGTTCAGCATTGCTTATAATTAAAATGTGCATTCCTATGCTCGGTTAAAGGTCGAGAAAGATATGTAAATTATGTCTTGTGCCAATTTTTACTTTGTTTAAGTGTAGTTGTTAATGCTTATAATTAATAGGTACATTCCTATGCACGTGGAGATAAGATGCAAGTGATGTCAAATAAAATAAATGAATTAAAATGTGTGTCACTTTATTTGTGCATGCTCAAGTTTTTGTGTTAGTTAGTGTCAAATAAAGTGTATTTGTTAGTGCTTATAATGAATGTGTCTATTCCTGTGCACAGGAAAAAGACTCTTCATGGAAATAGATGTATTGAAATGTGAATACTTGACGGTTTGTGTTTCTTCCTGCATTATTTAATCACAACTTAATTTTGTGCATAATCACTCCTTCAATTTGTCTGAGTATCATTGGCTCCTGTGTGCCTTGTGTGAGTTATATACTTTTATGTGCTGTGATGTGTGTTATTGTGAATTAAAGTGTTAGATCTTGTGTGTTTTTGTGTATTTCTGTGCACCGGCTAAAAGAGATGTCGAAGAAATGTGTAGATTTTGCAAGTCTGCACATTTCAGCCTCAGTCGTTTTTCATTCTACATTATTTAATCACAACTTTATTTATTGCACGAAGATTCACTCTTAATTTGGCCGGGATGCTCCGCGTGACCCCGCCTACCTGGCTCACCATTGGCTCCCGTGTTCCCCTCTCCCTCGTCCCATTGGCCGGGGACCTGTCCGTCCAGCATCCTGACATGTGAGACAAGTTTACAACTGTGCACACGTGCAGCTCGTGCATCAGGCTGACGCTGGTGTGATCAGGGAGGAAGAAGAGGAGACGTGTCCACCGAGTCCACACAAGCACCTGTGCGCTCTTATTCTGAAGGTCTGCCCCCCCTCACCTGTGCGCAGCAGGTACCACAGAGCTTCACTTTTATTCTGGAGCCTGTGGAGACAGACGTGGGTTCCATCCCCCGCTCAGCCGTGGATCGAGTCTCCCTCCTCGGTGTCTTCATGGAGAGGAGGCTGAGCAATGCGCGCCCAGCATGGCTGTGGCTCCAGCAGCGACCACCCAGGGACCGGTATGCCTTTTAGCCGCATCCGAAAACTGGACGCCCCGTCCCGCGGCATCTTCCGGAGAGCGGCGGTCATGCTCGGCTCGCTCCTCGCCTCCCTCTTCCTCCTGCACTGCCTCACCGACCGCTGCTGCACCATCACCCCCGCGGCCGCCTCCGCCTCCCCGGGCCAAGCCTCCTCCTCCTCCGGGCGGCTCTTCGAGGACCTGAGGTCGCTGAGGACCAAGCGGCTGGTGTACGAGTGGACCCCCGGGTCCGCGCGCTCCTCGCCGGGGCTCGCGGACCCGCCGGCCGGGGAGTCGCTCCTCCTGCCGCCTCCGGATCTAGTCGCCTCCAGGAAAGTGTCGCCGAGGTTCGCAGGTAAACTCAGCCCGCTCGGGGAGGGGAGCAAGAAGCTGCCGCAGGCTCTCATCATCGGGGTGAAGAAGGGTGGCACCCGGGCTCTGCTGGAGTTTCTCCGGGTTCATCCGGACATCAGGGCCGTGGGAGCGGAGCCGCACTTCTTCGACCGCAACTACGAGAACGGGCTGGAGTGGTACAGGTGAGGGAACACGTGGAAACACATGAAAACACATGAAACACATGAAAAAATATTAAAACACGTGCACATTAAACATTATTTTCATGAACTTAACTCCACACGTTCAAACTGAGGCTGTGCACAGAATTAATTACTTCCATTTTATAATCTTGTTCATGATGATAAATTCTGTTTTTCCAATTTTCCACGACCGCATAACTGATAAAGATTCATCCACAGAACCAAGGAAATCTATATTTAACGTCTCACTCGCTGCTGGTCTGATGATTTATTAAGTTACTGCTTTCTTTAGATGATATCAGGCTGCGGGGCTTTCTGCACATTTTAGGCTTCACTGCCTTCAGGTTGTTTTTTGAAAAAGAGGAAACAGCCTGAGTCATCTGAGGAATAAAATATGAAGAATTTGAATAATTTTCCATGAATTGTAATTTCGAAGAATTAATGCCTCATTAGTTAATCTGCTTGTGTAACGTCTCCAAACTTTTTTAAAATGTAACTTTATTTCCTGTCTTGCACTTTGTCTGTTCCTCACTAAACATAAATTTCACTTACTTCATAACTTTAGCATTAGAAGATCTGAATGAAATTTGCTGTTAATAATTAATAATTAGTTTACTAACAGATATTTTAACAATTTTTTCCTATACATTAAATCATAATTATTTTAATTATCTAATTAATGAACATTAAAACTGACTATTTTCTTTTCTGAAATGTCAAACTTAAAACTTTAGATTTGTGCACTATTTAGAAATTACAAAACAATAAATAACAACAAGTTGAAAGAGGAATACTAATTACACCAGAGTAGATTTACAACGAAGTTTATGATATAAAAAGAGTGAATTGTGCAAAGTTCATCAAAACTTTGTATTGATTCAAAAAGTTTTATTTTTTTTATTCACTTTGTTCACAGCCCTAAATATTCCAAAGAGTCTGGATTTGTTTTCACGTGTTTCTCGACAGAAGAGGAACTTTTGAGAAACTTTGGTCCTCGTGGAGGAGTGGGTTCAGCCCCCCCCCCCCCCCTCGTCCAAGTTGAATTTGTGATTGATTTCATGTGTCACAGTTTGTGTGTGTGTGTGTGTGTGTGTGTGAGTGTGTGTTCACATTTCCACAGGCCGGTGGGGACTAAGCTCCCCGTCTCCGAGGCTTCTCTGTCTAATGGGGCATCGCAGCTCTGTTATTAAGACGGATTAGAGCCGTGATGAAAGGTTACCTGAGTGTCTCAGGAGGTGTAACTCACCTTCTGATTGAGTTAACACTGCACACAGCACCCACTAAAAGCCCACGGACTAAACTTTTACTCTCGCTAACCGACAACTTCCCCCCCCCCCCGGGGCAGCCTCGACTAACTCACCCCCTCTCCTCCCTCGCCCCCTTAAACCACTCTGGCTCTCTCCCATCTCCCACTCACACACCTCCCTCTTTGTGCCTCTCTGAGAGTGAACACTCTCTTTTCGCCATCACTCTTTCACACCCCTCTGTTTACCTATTCATCCATTGTGGGGGGTTTATATCCATGAGGGTCCCATCTATCCCGAGGAGTTGCCAAGATTCCCTGGAATTTGGACCGTGCCTCCGAGGACGGGCCTCAGTGCCGCTCTCCCCCCGTAACGCTGTCCATTTAAAAACAGAGGGCGCTTTGAATTTTGCGAAGAGGAATAAATAAGTGTTAGAAGCGGAGAGCGGCTCACTCTGCAGGAGTCCATCTTGTCAGCTCTCCTCCCCGACGTCTCCGAGTCCTCCTGCTCGTAGCCTCTGTGTGTGTGTTTGGTTGAGAAGCTGTTGATTGAGTCACGTTCATTTGAAGTTGTTGGCCTGGGGTGGAGACGTTTGTCAAAACCAGGAGGTCGTGGGTCTGATTCCACCGCAGAGAACCTGACGGGCTCTTCGTCAAACTCGTCACTTGGGTTTCAGGGCCGCAGTTACAGCTGTGACAGCTTCAAGGCTTCGAGGACATGTTGAGAAACAAATCACCAAGTCCTGCAGCCACGTTTAATTCTCCTTCAAACTAAAATGAAATATAAAGAACAACCTGTTGCTGTTTATGCAAAACAAGGATTTCCGTGTCTAATCGCTGTGTCCAATTCCCCTGAATTATGCCCTTCCCTCCATTAGCAACAGTGAATACTTAAAACGTGGAAGCTTCCGTCTCGGGAGACTCTTTGTTTATTGCCGGGGGGGGGGGGCTGATATGTGTCCTCCGCGTGAATCACTCGTCTCCGTCCCCGATGGGAATGTGAGGAACACACTTTTTAACACCTCTAAGCTCCTAAATGTGACGTGGCAACATCTACGACTCGTCTTTTTCCAGCTTTCCCAGGAATTCTACTCGTCTGGCTCGCTGTGGGAATTTTCCATCAAGTCAGTCGCACACCCGAAGCGGTGATGAAGAAAGAAATCTGTAATTTATAGAGACGTGGCTGTCAGAGCAAGAAACACTCTGAAAGTTTTTAAATGTTTCACTTCACTTGTAATTTGCCCAAAACTCTGAAAAGTTGTTTTAAATTATATTTTCACCATCTGCATTTATTTACTTGTAAGTGAGACCTTTATTTATTTCATGTTAGTAAAAACTGCTCATGTGAAATCTGAATGCCAAAGAGGTTATGTTCTCACCCCTGTTCTATTGTTTGTTTGCTTGTAAGCAAGATTACCCAAAATGCACTAGACAGATTTCCATGAAACTTGGTGGAAGGATGTGGGAGGGGTCAGGGAAGAAGATATAAAAGTTTAGTGTGGATCCGGATCAGGGGTCAAACTCAGGAATTTTTTTACCATCTTCAACATTGCGAGATAGGACGTTTTTTCGAATTTCTTTGAATTTGAATTTATTGACTTATTTAGTAAACACATTTTTAAAGGCTAAGTGTGTTTATGCTCTACTGAGTGACATTCTAGATTACTTATTTAATATATTGTCCATATTCCAGAAGTCCCAGTTGTGTTCTCTTGGTAAAAATCCGTCCTTTTTGTCGAACGTGCCCGGTTCCACTCGCTCAGCTCAGCCAGTGTTCCGTTTCACTACACATTTCTCAGTTGTGTATCCGTACAACCACACACAACCTGTCGGGCTTTTGTAGAGGAAATGGACACTCGGAGTGAACAAGGAGGTCAAGCACAAACAGTGTGAACCGAAGGGGAGGTCCAGGCCGTGGAGTAGTAGTGGCGATTATGTTTAAGGTCTACTTGGGTTACTGAACGCCCAGTTTCTTACTTGTCTAGACCCGAGCAGCGCAGTCCCTGTTTGATGTCTACAGCCCGGTTGGATCAGGCTTCAGCAGATAGATCCCTTAATGGGTTAATTACCCTTCAAAAAACACGTGTGACCCATTAGAGACGAGGACAAGGTGTCTCCAGCTCCGCCACACGTATATTTAACTAGGTACAAACAAACATTCAATACACACTCATTAAAAACCAACATTCACACACACGCACACCTCTGAACTTTGCCAGGAAATAAATAGGATATCAGCAAAAACCTCTTTGTAAAGTTGACCAGAGTTGTTGTTTCCCTCGTCTGCTTCTTCTCTAAAGTCTCCTTCATGTGTTTCACTTGTTTGAATCCATGAGAAACCCAAATGAAAAGATCGTGCTCGGCTAGAAACCCTGAAGAAGTCACGTTGAATTAGGGGTTTCCCTGTTCATAAAGCTGGCCTCGTTTGAAAGGATGCTCTGTAATGGTAATAAAACAAAAAGGGTCTTAATCATACAGTATGGTCCAGTGTGTAGCCGGGTGTGTGTGTGTTTGTGTAGGACTGGGAGGCACGGCAGCTTCAGAGGAGGATGCACGCGGAAGAAATAAAAGACTTCAGGCCAGTTTGTCCAAATACAAATCGAGGCAAAATTCACAAATGTAAGGATTCGTATATATTTATTCATTTGTGATTCGAATTTTCCTTTTATTGTACAACATATTTTACAAGTTGAGTTGAATGTGTAAAGAAATGAGGCCGGTGTCCAATTTTTTTTCGTAAACGCTGGCTTGGTTTTCCAGTGGGTGTCAGTTAATTGGGTGGCAGAGTTTAAACTGTGGCCTTGTTCGCTGCTGCCTGACGCTCTCACTCTCATGTTGACGTGCGGGGGGGGCGGGGGGGGGGGGGACCAGTGGGAAACCATGACACAACTCTAAACTGGGAGAGGCTCGATGTTAACGGTCAAAAAGAAGAAAAAAAGTTTTTACTGACGACTTCTTCAGCTGGTGGACTTACAGGATCATAAAGTTGTTGTATAGCAGTCACTTTGTAACAGCGGGGCCTATAAACGTCTAAACCCAGAATCGTACGACACACGACACGAGCTCTGAAGTCTGTGCACATGTTTATTGTGTATCTGCACCAGGTGGTCATAACAAAAACCACACACCCGCTGAAACACGAGGCCAAATTTAACTGTGTGTGTGTGTGTGTGTGTGTACTATAATTCCATATTTATGTCAGCACACAAACTGCAAGCACCTCCTGTGTGCTTTTGGCTCCCCCCCCCCCCACTCCTTGCCCTTGGTTGTAATCTGGCCAAGGAAACAGGAATGACATGTTCCTCACAGTGTCAAATAGAGCAAGTGAGTTCAAAATAGTTTTCACCCACTCTATAACCCGACTCTATAACATATCTCTCTCTCACCTCTCTGGCTTTATGTGACCGTATTAGCCAGAATCACCAGAAACATCCTGGAATGTATTTTTTTTTCTTGGTGTTATTTATCTGGGAGTGCAGGACCCTTAAAAAGCTGCATCTCCACGGCCTCTTTAGAAGAGACTTTGAAGGAGATATTTGTTTTAGAATTTCTCCACCGCACAGTCGAGATTTTAAAAACAGATTTAACTCATTTCCCCTGATTCACCCCCCCCCCCCCCCCCCCCCCCGTTTGATTTATCCAGTTTTTTGCCTCTACGTTGGAAAATACCAGGCTTTAATGGAATATACTTAGAGATCCTTCAAACTGGTTTGGGGATGGTAATGGCTTTTAATTTAATTCAACATTTTTGAGCATGAAACAGGATGTTGTAATTAGACTTAGTTTTGGAAAGGAGAGTTTTTTTTTTAATGTAGGGACATTAAATCCGGCAGGTCTACCTTCAAGTCCTTTTCATAATAAAGCGTCAAACTCTCCCTCCTTAGAAAACTTAATAAACGTTTACCAAAATGCATGTTTCTTTGATGATAATGAGAGGAACACAACTCCATGTGCTGACACAGGGGCAGGTCTGTGGATGGCAGGTGGAGCAGGGGAGGCCTGGTGGAGGCCTGGTGGGGGGGGGTCAGGGTGTGGGTTGCAGAGGGCACACACACAGCGGACGTAACGTGATCACCAGAGACCTCCTGAACATTAGCTCCTGGCTGCCTTCGGATTGGGAAAGTGATTATCGGGGGGTATAATTGTAAAACCAGGGAAGCCACCCCCCTTGCTGAAGGCACGTAGCCCCGCTAACGACTGCAGTCCCCCCCCCCCCCCCCCCCCCCCCCCCCACACTCCTCGCCAACTCCTTGACCTCCGCCACCCTTTCCGACATCTTCGCGTGCCCTTAGCAGCTGACCCCAGGAGGCCCCATGCAGGGGGGAGGTAGATAGAAGCAAGGGAGACTATCCACAGAAGTGCCTGTCAGCAGCTGCCCTCTGGCATCCGGGGAATCTGCCCCCCCGATGGCTGGGTGAGGACAGGCAGCAGGTGCAGGGTGCTCTGCCGACACCACCTGGATCTCCACCAGACACCTGATGAGTTCACCTGACGCACCCAAAATAAGAGCCGTTAGCTGGAAAGTTAAAGGACGGTTGCGGCGGTGCAAATATTTCAGGTGTCAGGGATCAGGGAACTCCGGGGGGGGGGGGGGGGCTTTGATGAGCAGGTGAAGAAATGGAGTGTGATTGATGGCGGTCAGCAGGGGTCGTGTCGAGGCCCTCTGCAGAACGTGCCACCCTCACAGTTCACAATGCCAACAGATGGTTCTGTAACATTCAGATCAGGTTGCAGTGTTTCTAGGTTTCGAGTTGTTTATTCACTTTTGGGTTTGTGTGTACACACTCGTCAGAAACCTGTTTGACCCCGTCGGGTTTCCGAGGCCCCCGCTCGGCTTAGCAGCTGTCGGCCCTTTTTATGAGGTATTAGCCCCAAACATTATGAAGCATTGATTCTGGGATTCATATTTCAAATGCAGCACGGGGGGTCACTTTTTATTGTGCTTTGGAAAATGGAAATACGTGGCTCTGGAAAGCTGAAATACACAGTAATCATTTCAGTCGTATCGTATTTGATCATCTGTGACGTTAACGGTTCTGAAGCTGAGAGTTTTGACCTTTTTCCAGACGTTGAGTTTCACGTGCGCGGCTCAGTTCTCTGCTTTCGGCCGTGATACCTGAAGAGCTCTACTCGTTTAGCGGTTTTCAAGCAGTGCCCGTGAACCTCAGTGATTTATTTCCCCTGAACTTCATGGAAACCTGCCAGGTAATATTTTCTAATATCACAGCAGTTTGTCCCCTCAGGCTCTTTTTTACAAGCATCACGACTGAAATAGGAGAAAAAAGGAAGAATCATGTTAGCAATTTTCTTCCTGTTCTAGATTTCTGTTCCTCTTGTGTTTCATTCTATTTCTTTCTTGGCAGTCCGAGGTTGATGGAAGTTAAGTGTTATCCTTCCGCAAACAAAGAGAGACTGTAACCCTATCATTTGGCACCGGGCGAGTCGGGGGGCTTCATACCGAGCGGCTGCAGCTTCTCCTCGCAGCAGCGAAACTGAACAAAAACCGCAGAAAACAAACCGCCAGAATTCAAGCACATCAAGACTTTCAGAGGATTTGCCAGAGTGCTTTAGGATTTTTCAGAATTAAGCAGCCAAACCCATGTTATTTGGGCACAGAAGGGCTTTGGTAAATGATGCATGGACGGAGCGTATACGTGTTACAGCCCTCAGTGGTGCGGATTGGCAGGGGCAGACCAACGCCTCAGCGTGATGGATCTCTCTTTCCCATCTCACAGGCAACAGCTTTATCACAGGACAGGGAGCCCCTCCGTATTTTCCACCAGAGAGAGAGAGAAAGAGACAGAGACAGACCCGGAGTGAGGGAGAAGCCGAGCTGTGGAAAGCCTGGGAACCAATAAAAAGAAGGAAGCCCTCTCTCCTCCTGGGTCCTCCATTTTCCGTTCCAACTGTAGTGTTTTCTTTACCACATTTTTTTTTTCCTCCTCTGGCACACATCTCATTCCTATATTTCAAGTCCCCCCGTAAAAATTAAAAAACATTCAAGTGTTTACTACTCGAGGAAGCTCGTCTTTCCAGCCCCTTGACTTCCATTCACTTAGCAGGGAAGTCTTTTACCCCTTTCAAGGGTCTTTTAAAGGTTTACTGACCAAACATGGATTTGTTTTCCTTTAATGCTTGTGTGCTCAAAGGCACAAGGGCTGCGACACGCTTGCCATGTGTGCTATCTGCAGCTGCCTGTGTGGCGATAGGATGGCACAGAGCGTCCTGCTTTCTGTAGCTCCAGCAGGGCAGGGCCGGTGCCAGTCGCCTTGGCAGAGTCCAACCCTGCAGACATGGACAGAGGCAATGCCAGACAGCACCTCAGGCTCAACCTCTATGTGACTGCCCAACCTCTGTCTCCATGCAAAACACGGAATTATACCGGAGCCAAGCCCGAGACGTTTGTGTGTGTGTGGCTCTATCGAAAATTAGGGATTGGCATCGGCCGACAAAGAGGCCAACACGTTATTTCCTCAGATGTTATTTTTTTCAAGCTTTCAGCACCAGTGCTCTGATGTGTTCTGTATATTCCTGCTAGATGGGGAAACAAAGAGTGGCGTGGTGGCGATGACTGAAATAAAACATGCTGCAGATTAGGGTTTGGCAGCGCCGCACGCCACCATCCAGAAATCCTGCACAAATTTTTTGAAACAGCTCATAACGGAAGGTGGTGAATGGAGAGAGAGAGAGAATGACAGAGTGGCATTTAATTTGCCCTGAGAGATGTTTCATTCGAACACGAGTGCTGCGGATCCTCTACCTGGTTCCTGGAGTGGAAATCCAGCTGTTCAAACAAACGCTCTACACAAAAGTCTATTGTGTTGCACAACAGAGACGTGCACGGCGTCATGGAGCCTGTTTTCTCTTTACACAGCATCGATTATAACGTATTAGAGATATTCTTTGAACTCGCTCAGAGCAGTTTCTCTCTTTCATCGAGTCATCACAAACCACAGCTGCCCTATTTTTAATTTCCACCACCATTTTTATGAAAAGACGGTGTACAGCTTTTTTCTAACTACCCCCCCCCCCCCCCCCCCCAAATGTCAGGCTGCTTGATTAAGGAGAGGAATGTGTTAGAAAATGAGTTTGCCAACCCCGGACCCGTTTATTGATAGATGGAGTGCAACAGCCCAGTCTGCGTCTTTCTGCATAAAGATGGAGGAGGGTGATAAAGGGTGTGTGTGGCGCGGAGGCCGTGATTGATATGCCCACAGAGGAGGGCAGGGAAGCCACCCAGTAATTCAATTAATCTTAACCTGCACACCAGTAATTGCTACTGTAACTAGCTCCGACTGTACATTAGACAAGGAAGGGAAATTGCTGTCGAAAGGAACGCGTCCGGCTAATAGAAGCAGGAAGACACGTCCTCGGCGCTCTGGAGTTGCACAAAGGGGCTTCTCCTTCTTTACTGTTATCCTTTCTATGCAGAGATGAGTATTTGCATGTTAATGAGAGGAGTAGGGGGGGGGGGGGGAGTACGAGAGAAGTTGGAGATGAACTATGCCAGAAAAAACTGTCGGGCAAAACAATTCACTGTCTTCTCAGCAGCAACGTTCAAACGAATAGTTCAACATGAATACAAACCAAATCTAGAGTAGTCTTACTTTTTGTTGAAATATTCTTTGTTTTCTTTCTTGCTAGTGCTTAAAGATGGACGACGCATCTCCACTTCCTCCCAACTATCCCAAATTTGAAATGTCTCGGATAAGAACGCTGCCATCTTGTGTCATTTGGAGCCAGAGTCTGTGCAGCAGCGATCAGGGACAAACTGGAAAGACAGTATAGCCACATTTTGCACAAAGGGGCTTCTCCTTCTTTACTATTATCCTTTCTATCCGGAGATGAGTTTTTGCATGTTAATGAGAGGGGGGGGAGTACGAGAGAAGTTGGAGATGAACTATGTCGGGCAAAACAATTCACTGTCTTCTCAGCAGCAACGTTCAAAGCAATAGTTCAACATGAATACAAACCAAATCTAGAGTAGTCTTCCTTTTGTTGAAATATGCTTTATTTTCTTTCTTGCTAGTTCTTAGCTCGCGTCATTTGGAGCCAGAGTCTGTGCAGCAGCGATCAGGGACAAACTGGAAAGACAGTATGGGCACATTTTGTAATCGTAAACTTCCTGAGTGGAAATTGAAATGCAGTCACGTCTCTGAAAGCTTGAAACCTTCTTTATCGGCTTCACTGATCCGACCGGGTCTTTGTTTCTCTGCTCCTTTTGTGTCGAGCTCACGTTTAACTCACGTAACAAAAAGCCGACGTATTGTCAGAAATCCTTTGAACACACCCTCGGGATATTGATCCTGTTGTGTTCCTGCAGGAAGGCAAGGCGGCGGTTTGAAGGTGTTGACCTGTAGAGAAAAGAAGACACGACTTCTTTATGAGCTGATTTTAATGCATTCTCTGGAAACTGGACACCTCGAGAACAGAGCATAAATCAGGTTTACAGTGAAAATCTATTTTCCTTTGTTTCTTCTTCATCAAACTCAGTCGTGTTAGTTCCCGTGCGCTCGAGCTCCCGATCCACTGCCAAGCATTTGTAGAAACCTGACCCAGTTATATCAATGCCTCATGTTTCATTGCTGCATTATTTCAGTGCGTCGTATTTATGCAGCTGGCTGGTTCTGGGTCAGCCTCGGTCAGCTTGCAGGGTGTAAGGGTGCATCAACACTGTGGAGAACTTGACGTGAGCCCGAGTCATTTTAAGCGTTAAACATGTGGTGGGGCTGCGGCTCGTTATGTCATTATGTTGTCAGAGCGATTGTTAATTCTGACATCTTTGATTCGCGCAGTCACATCCTCCTCTGCGGTCACATCGGGAGGAGGAGGAGGAGGAGGAGGAGGAGGAGGAGGAGGAGGAGGAAGCCGGTTATTAAGAGCCAATCACCAGCGTGGACAGATGTGTTGAGATAGGAGCTGGAGAGTCTTTGCTGTGGAGACAGTTTCGTGTGCAGCTTCCTCCTCCAACACCCCCCCACATCAATTATTAATCCAGCCAATTAGCAGGGCTGCATTATTCACCAGGAAACTGTGATCACATCCATTAACAGCGCCGCCTCACCTCACTGTGGCGCTTCCCATGCGCCCCCCCCCCCCCCACCCCCCACCCAGTGGACGTATTTGACCAACGAATTCAGTTTCCATCATATTCATTCATTCCTCCATCAACCACTTTGCCGGCTCTAAATTATGTCAAAATTGCCAGAAGGCAACAGGAGGAAGTGGAGACCGATTTTCTATTTTCACACCACAGCACCTGTTACTGTGTGAAATGTAAACACTAAAGACAGCAGGAGCCTTAAAGATTAAGCAAAATCTGAATTTCCCTAATTAGGTTTTCATTATTTGTTGGTTCAAACTAAATTAATAGAACCTTCATCCATCATCGTCTGATCTAACATGATTAGCGCTGTAGCCTGTCGCTGTTTACAAACGAGAACATTGTTATTGTTCCATCTTTAGCTCTGAGCAGGAAGAGGAAGTCATATTCTTTTCTCCGGCTGTTTCCCACAGAGCTGTGATTGCTTGTCACTGGGAGTCATGGCCCCACACAAATCGCTGAAAAGAATCACTTCCTGTTTGTCCCTGTGTTTACCGGAACACACAGGCCGGTAAACACGCCAACCACACATTGGATAAATAGTGATTTATTCTCATTTGCTTATCTGCTTAATTGATGTCCCCCAGGTCCCCCCCCCCCCCCCCCCCCCCCCCCCCCCGACAGCCATGATTTCATTACACAAACAATTTAGAGAAGTTTGATTAACACAAATGAGAGTTCAGGGCCCCCCCTTGTTTACATGTTGCTCCTACAGGCTCCACCCTTGTTCCACAGCCATTAATAAACACTCAATAGACAGTAGCAAGACATTTTTTTTGAATTATTACTCAATTAATCACAATGAACGTTGTTGTGCTATTTTGCTTTGATTAGATTAGATTTGCTTTGTATTGTTGTAATCACCTCGCTGTGATTCAACATGCGTCTCCCACCTTGGTGAGCTCCAGTCCACTGGGATGAGCAGATATGATGCTGGTTTTAACATCCTCTCCCTCAACCTGATTCCCATTGTGGCCCCCGGAGATGCCATCGTATTGATTTTGTAGTTTCTGATTCACAAGGAGCAGTTGATTCACGGCCCCTCTGAGACAACTGAGTGTAATTAGACTCATATGGTCGAGGGTTCACGCCACCGTCACCTCGGCTGTGGTGGTCCTGGTCGATGGTTCTGTGCTTTGTTCCTCCCACCCAATGTAGTGTGAGCGCTAATGGAGGGGGGCTTAAACACACGTGCACATGCATGCACACGCAAATCACACACACACACAGACACACACACACACTCTCGCACAGACTCTGTGGCTGTCGCGGGCAGGTCTGTTTCTGACATACCATTTATTACATCATGTTATTTTCCACTCAGCCCAGCAGCAGCAGCAGCAGCAGCAGTGAATATTCCCTTTCACCGCCCGGCTCCTGCTCTTATGTTTCATTTCTCTTTCTCGTATCCAACTGGCTTTTTAAAACAGGGGTCGGTCCTGGCGAGGCGTAAATCCAGCACGAGGGATTTCACCCCCCCCCCCCCCCCCATCTCCCACAAAGCTTTCTACTCCTGGCAATCGAGTGCCAGGGAGCGTTTCTAGCTCTCGGTCTCTCTGATGAACTCTTGGATGCACATGACAACAGAATTGCACTTTAGAGGAGCGTGTTTGAACAAATAGGTGAATGTACGAACACGCACACGCAGACACGTTCAGGGACACACACCGTCACACAACCATAGTGTGTCTGCACTCACACATATCACAAAGTTTTGCAGCGGGAGATTCTCGGGTCAGATACGATCAAAACAACACGGAAATCAATTAAATTATGTATTATTATATATAAATATGTGTTTACAGCACATTGATGTCTGTCCTTATCATCAAAAGGCTCTTTAATCTCGTTGACATCTTCTTATTCTCTTATTCATCCTGAGATATTAGTTTTCTGATCTCTATTCTCACACTCAGCTCAATTATCCAGAGTTTTTATTCAGAGGCTATCTGGAGAGATTCTGGAGAACGTCCACAGCAACTGACTCGGACTTTCACGTTCTCACATGCAGCTCCTCCAGCTAGTTTCAGGAGATCACCCGGAGTTCAGTTTTTCTGAGAGCAGCTACACAAATATAGATTCTGCAGCAGTTGTTTGCGACACTTTCACTTTTGCGTCACCCCCATTTATCCTGCGGGGTTTTGCTATTGCATTACAGCCCCATAATGTAAATGCAAATGTGATTGAAAGTGGTTCATAATAGCCTCCATTCGACTGTCATGAATATGAATGGAATTAATATGCGTTTCGTTTTGCTTTGCTTCTCTTCCCCGCCGCTGTGTGTTCTCGTGAAGGATCGTGCACACCCGGCCCCTCCTCGCCATTGTCTTTGCACTCTATTCATTTGTTTTCTAATTGTGATTTGGATGGACCACATTTATTCACGCCACGGCCTCCCTGTGCATGTGCGGCACATCCGTCATTCAAGCCTGGCGGAGTTTGACTCAATAACAGCGCAAATATCCAGCCATTATCTCTCCGTGGAGTACTCCCTCAATGTTAATGTGTTCTTAGGACGATTAAATCAGTGTGAAATAGTGAAAAAGAACCCCCTGATTGATAACACGTGTCCCCTCCCCCCTTGAACACCTCATTTACCAGATCCACGGCGGAGTAACCGGGGAGCCTGGGTACATGAATCCACCGGCTCACATGAGATTGGTTCTACAGCGCCGGCTCGGTAATCAGACCGGCCTCGGTGAGAATTAGAACATTCGTTATTGGGACGATACGGGAAGAGAGCTACGTGGGCCTCGCCGCTGTAATGGCGTAGATAAATACACCGCAGACCTGCTCGCAGAGGAATGAAGTGCAACATCCCTCAAGGAGATAACTGTTAATCTATAGCCGTTCAAGTGTAAGAGCCTTTTTTTCAGCTCCAAGGCTTAACCACACGAGCACTGGAGGTAAAGTCTTAAAGTGAAGCGTACGTTCTGCAGAAGAACCCGATCCTCTGGATCCCGTGGCAGGAGGCTTAGAACTGTTACTGTGCATTACGGCGCCGCTCTCTTTTGCTCTGCCACTCACGATTAGCACCGAGCGATACGCTTGGAGTCCCAGTCATGGTCTTAGTAAGGATGTTTCTCACATGAATACGAGTACAGCGTTCCCAGTATGATTGTGGTTGGGAACGATTACATGGTGATAAAGTTTTTTTCCCCCAGAAACAGGTAATTAATCGATGACGCACATTATTTTTCAACCAGAGAATAAAGAACTTCCTCGTTACAGCATCTTAGTTTGAAGGGTTTAATATAAAAGGGACTGAGTACAAATCCCTTTGAACCAGGCACCTGATGCAGCAGCCTTTTTTCAAGTAAATCAAGTAAAAGTAGATTTTGACATATCTTCAATGCACTTTGGCCGTTTGCTTTGATTATGACGAATCCATCGTACAAATTCAGGAGCGGAACACGAAAGTGAAATAACAGATTCCTTGGATATGGCATCCAGACCAAATCTGATCGGATTTTGAGATCACTTGCATTCCCAGTTTTGTGTCATTCTTTCTTTCTTCTCTGTCCAGTTCCAGCAGAATGTGCATGGTCCTAATCTCAACAACTATTATTTTCCATTTCTAAAAGCATCCATCTCAGCTCACAGAGAACTGACAGACTCCAACATTAGCCCCTTGTCAGCAGCTCGTCAGTTCTCCATCTTGCCTCCTCAGTCGGGCTTCCCCGGATGGAGTTACCTCTCAATGGTCTCTGGAGGCAGAGGAGGTGTTTTCCTGTTGTGTGACCAGTTTAGCTCGACCGCGATGGGGCCTCCTGGTCTCTCACCGGGGGTCTGTTGGGTTCTGAGTCACAGCCCAGCCCCGGGCGACGGCTGGCCCCCACGTTAGCTTCTTTTATGTCGTTTCAGCCTCTCTGACATTCCACAGTGGGTGATTCTTTACTTTTCCTTCAGCTGCGACCTGTTCCTCATCCGGCCTCACCTCCCCGGCACTGCTAACCGTCACCACGCGCTGGTGCAACCGGTGCTGATAGCGCTGCGACCTCGCACACCTCGACATCCCCTTCTCGTTATGCACGGCCCTGCTGCCTCAACAGAAACAAGCTGCACGAAAACCTCCATTTTCCCCGGGCTGTTTATTTAATGGATAATGCAAGGGAATGGAAATCATGCATTCGACCATATCTTTAACCCCAGCTCCGCCCTGGCTGCCTTCCGCAACTGCACAGATTCTCATCTCCGGCGAGCATAAATCATTTGGGTAACTTGTTATTACCAAACTCATTATTTATTCTCCAGGAGGGTTTAAGGTGAAGCAAAGAAAAATCCTAATCAAATATTTAAAAGCTCAGAGATGTGAGTAAGAGAACATCATCTTCATCTTCATCGAGCGGCTACGATCTAGGAAATAAAAAAGCCGGAGAGATTGTGCCTGTAATGAGTTTATGTCAAAAAGAAGTGATAAGAGGGAGCATCCATACATGCTCATCTCTGCCTCCTCTGCGATGGAGGGACGGTGCAGAGGGGTGCGAGCTCGCCAGGGCGCTCTGGCACCGAGACGGGGGGGGAGCAACGTGACGGTGCCAGGCGCTTTGTATTCCGAGCTCGGGTTGTAGAAGGATGCAAGGAGGGAAGCAGGAGGAGGGAGAAAATGAAACGGGGGCCGAGGAGGAGGAGACAGTGAGGAAGAGAGCTCGGAGAGACAGTGTAATCACTTCTACTCTCTCCCCCCCCCCCCCCCCCCCCACCCATACTGCTGTCTGCCTGATGCTTGACTCTTATCCCTGTGCATTCTCCACGCTGCCCTCTCCCAGTGTCTAACTATGTCTTTTCTTCACTCTCTCTCTCTCTCTCTCTCTCTCTCTCTCTCTCTCTCTCTCTCTCTCTCCCACCCTCTCTCTCTCTCGGCTCAAACAGAAACCGGAGCCTGCAGCCTTGCACCGTTTTTTTGTCTATCTTGTTAACTTTTTTCGTTAAGCTAGGTAAGCTTAGACTCTTGACTCCGCGTGCACCTAAAAAACTGTTTAAAAAAGTTAACTGTCAAATATTTTTGGCTTTCATTGCGTCACAACTATCGGGTTTCGGGTGTAAGGAAATTACGTGTTACCGACTCCTGCCCTCTGCCTCCTGCAGGTCCCCGAGAAAAAAAACTGAAACGCGATTCGGCACGACGGCAGTTTTAAACCGAAACCAGCGTGGGCTCGCTGCTGGGAGGCGGGGCTCGCTGCTGGGAGGCGGGGCTCGCTGCTGGGAGGCGGGGCTCGCTGCTGGGAGGCGGGGCTCGCTGCTGGGAGGCGGTCCCAGGCGCCCTGAGAGCCAAACAGAGAAGATGGTCTGAGTTCACAGCGAGACGATCTGCCAGCCCCCGTCTCCTCCAGCTCGGTTGGCTGAGACACTACCTGACTAATTTTGGCTTCTCTATACGCTCAGAACAATGACTCCTTTTCAGAAGTCGTTCTATTTTAGAAAATCCCAGGCGGTTTACAGTCAGAGCTCTCAGAAGTACGCCAACAAGACTCAGGCTCGGGCTTTCAACCTGTCAAATTCTTATTTTAATTGTGTGTGTGTGTGTGGTACAGTATGATTTGGAAAGCAGCTGTATTATTATTCGTGCATTGATATGCTCACCTGTCTCGTGGCTGTGAGATAGAAATACAGTTTGAGATTAAAGCAGACATTCTGAATGAGATTCTGGTTTTGAGGACACACATGAAACCTTCACTTTTAGCTCTTCATCTTGTGTAAATGTGAATCCGTGTGGTTAAAGGGACGTGACTAACATCTTCTGATATATAGTGTGGTAACAATGACACACACACACACACACATTTTTCTGAGCCTTTCTTTTCTCAATTTCTTGATAAATCCCTAAATATCTTTTTTCTGATTTTTACAGATAGAACTCTGTAAAGCTATAAATATTCCCTCTTTTTCTACTCATTAAAAGCAACATAAGATGATCATATTAATACATATTGTGTATTCTCGATTAAAATCTATTAAAATACACATTAAGTGACATATTACTTAAAAATGAATGCTGGGAACGTAGTTTATCCTTGATGTGCAGTCCGATCTGAACCCGACCCACCCCCCCCCCATGTCTATGATGTGCATCTTAAGAAATCAAAGAGATCCCGGCCAACACGACCGACCTCAACCTGAATCCCAGCTTCAGGCTTTTTAGCTTTGCAGAACTTTTTCCATTGACAAGAAAACTGAAACATCATACCTCTCCTTTAAGATGTTCCTCCTCTAGGAACCAGTCACAGATGGGTCAGGGATCCCTCCCAGCACTTTTTGGATTGAAAATGGGATTTGAATATTCGATATTGGCAGCTTAATCTCTTACTGTAAACGCTGCACAACAATGAAAAGCTTCTCCAAGCCTCCTCCCTGAATCGTACCCATGACCCTACGTCACTGGTCCTTACAGGAGCTCCCCACTGGATGTTAATCAACTGTTCTGGTGAAACACAAACCGAAGCGAGTCTCGACTTCACAGTGAAATGAAAAACAGATGCGAGTGAAAGCAGCTCAGGGTGAAAGAGGAGCTGAGCAGTGCATCATCGTTCCCTCGGTCTCAGGGTGTTCACAGCAGGTTAGTGGAGGAATGCTTGATAAGGATAAACGCCACATTGGTAATAAGAATGAAATTTCTGTTAAGTGATTCACACGTTGCTGCATTATTAAGCTGAGGCCATATTTTGAAGAAATAACTCAACGGCTTAAGCACATTCAGACAATCAGATGTTCTCGAGTCCCTCAGCGTTTGTTTGCACTGATCATGATGATGAAACTATTGTCCAGGATTAAATTAAAAATGTGTTTAAATCATAAAAACCTGCAGCACGTTCTCTCCCACAAATCTTTAATGGAAAACAGAGACACTCCAGTTGAGCACCAGGTGAAAAACACTGATGCTCAAACATCTGCTGAGTTCTAACCCCCGATAAAAAGAGCCAGAGTCAAACGGTTGAAGTGTTTGTTGGTGAAATCAATAACGTTGCACTGAAGAGGAGGATTTCTTTTTTTCATGCATGCTTGTCTACAAAGAAAGATGAGGGAACTGGGAGGGGGGGGGGGTTGTTGTTGGGGTTGTTCTTTTTTCCGCCAGCCCATCATTTTACAGCTCTGCTCGCAGAATGATCTGAAACCGGGCTTACGTTTTCAGACTTCAGCCTTTTAGCCACATTCTTGAATCACGAGCTGAAGCTTTCATGTCTTCCCTTCTCAACGAGGCCAGTAGCAGCAGCAGCAGCAGTAGTAGCAGTGGCAGGCAGAGGAGGAGGAGGAGGAGGAGGAGGAGGAAGAGGAGGAGGTGCACACACTCGGGACGCGTGCCAGCAGAAAACCGAGGCTCGTAGCGGATATCTTTTTAGTGACAGTCTGTGCGGCGTATTCAGCAGAATGAAATGTTTATATTGAATGTTTCAGCAGCTTGAAAATCACCATCGTAATGGTCCCAAAGACAAAAGCCCTCGCCTTTTGTCACGGGTAATTATTGCCGAGCGGTTCCCCTCAAAGCCTTCCATTTGGCTCTGAACAATTTCACATTTCATTTTGCTCTCATGCATTTGACACAGAGATTTTTTTCTTAATTTTTTTGTATTCAAATCAGCCTTGAATGTAGAATTTAAATACCCATTGAAATGGTTTTTCCGATTGAGGCGAGTGGTCCTCTGTGATTTGTCTCCGCCCGCCTCAGATTATTCCAGTGGAAGAAACTATGGGATGAAGAGGGGCTATAGAGGGACCTCTTGAAACTCCCCGATGAAGCCACCTTCACTGTGGAGCCGATCATTCAAGAGACACAATACCTTTTAAAAATGAGCTTCCGGTATTAAGCCCGAGTTTAGGAGTCTTATCTCCCCCCCCCCGAGCTGATGAGACCTCAAAGACTGACTTGGCAGAAAGAGAAATGGCAGTGAGCCGCTGCCAGAGCTGATCCCCGCTGAAGAGCCGTCTCACACGCCGTCTAACTCCGAGCAAGTGGGTCAGGGAAATATGAAAAAGTAATGTGAGCTCCGCGTCTGAGAAGGAGACACGTACACCCTGTTCATGACATGAGAGACAATACAGAGCTCGTCTTTGGGTTATATTCTGTGGTTTAGCTCCGACTCATTTGTCATTTGTTTCCAAAGGACAAAAATCACAAATATCAAAATAATATAGCTCCTCCGGCTGCTCTCAGACTCTTCAGGCCTTTTTCATGTGGTCACACGTCACTTGCACCTTTGCACCTGGAGATCAGAGGAGTATAGGTCCCAAAAATAAAGACCTGTGCACAGATTCAAAATCAAGCGTTCAAAAGCACCGGGGGGGGCGTATGTTCATAATTCACCAGAATCACTGCATCGCTAACAATGTCTCAGATGTTTTGAGTCTTGAACCGAGCAGCGCTGAAAGAAAATAAACAGCTCCAGGCTACAGGAGAAGAAAATAATAAATATATACAATCAGGGAATATCTTTAATATTTGAGCAGTAGCCTACATAGCACCGGCGGTTTCACCATTAACCAGCACTGGCTTTGTGTTTTTCTGTAGCTGGATAGTGGTTTGACTCCAGTGCTTTGTTCCAGGCTCAAATGTGTTACCATGAAATAAAGCACAGAGAGAACAGTGGGTCCTGGTCACCAGAGGATGAACCCCTCTGGTGACTCTGTGAATTTTTCCTCTGAGACCATCATGGAGTTGTCGGCATGTTTACATCACAGCAGCCGTTATATATATATGAAAAATGGCAAGAACTCTTAAAATATCAAACCCCTATGAATAGAAATATAATTAAGGCCCTGATAATTTACCTTTTAAACAAAAACGTCATTATCAATAACTATAAATAAAAAGAAACCACAAATACAACATAATTCCTCATCATAATAACACACTTATATGATAATTTGTTAAGGACAAACTATATAAAGACATGATTTAAAACATCCAAAAGTGTTTTTCTGTATTGTTTAATCTGCAGACCTAGAGTCAGATACCGATACTACACTGGGATAAAATTATAAAGGAGGTTATAAATGGGATATTTCTATCCGTGTCTGTTTTCTTTCTCATTTCTATATTTGCTCTCTGCTCCTCGTACCTCTGACTTGTTGTCAACCCCCCCCCCCCCCCCCCCCTTCACCTCTACCCCTCTCCTCTCTGCTGATAGGCAGCCGGAGTGCAGACAGGAGCTCACCCTTTTTCTCTGCCTCTTAAAAAGCTTCCAATGGCTTCAACCTGCTTCCCCATTTTACTGCCCTCACTCACTCTTCCTCCCTCCACTGTTCGAGGAGGTGAATTATTCACAAGCAAGTTGCCGTAAAGATAAAGCGTATTTTTCCCTCCCTTACGCAATCAGCTGGGGACTTGCACTCGGGCACAGAGGAAGAGAGAAGAAAAAATAAGGATTCTGTTAAAAAACACTTCTGATAAATTTATAAGAACATCCTGCAAAGCTAACTCTATAAATGTTTTACCGAATCGCATATAGGAAGGATAAAGAAAAAAGCTCTGGTGTCCAGCAGGGAGATTTATTTACATGAGATTTTTATGTAAAAGATGTTTTCACCGCAGTGGATGATACACTATTATTCTTGTACTCCATTTATAATGAAGTTCAACCAGTTACAAATCACAAAGGTCTGATTATTTTTTTTCTGTCCAGACATTATTTATGAGGGTCGCTAATATTTGAGTGCGTATGAAAAATAGAAATGTTCCGAGTGTAGCCAGACGTTCGACTCAGATGAATTCTAATGGCAGCAAGCCAGCGCTGTCTGAGGCTGCGAGGAGTGTGTGTCTGAATGTTGTTACCAGCCGCTTATCTTTAGACAAATGAAAATACACAACACAACTTTGTGAGGGTTCGTACATTTACCACGTCGACTGTCTCCAGTCTGCCGTCGTGTTATTGACTCGTTCTCCTGTGTTGTTCTTCCTCTCCGTCTCGGCCTGCAAGGGGAGGACGGGAAACTTCATCCTCCTCTTCTCCGTCCCTGGGAAGTTTTTTAACAAAGTCGTTTGTATTAATGACGCCAACGTTTAACTTTTAAAACCATCACCCTCCATCTTCAATCTTAATTTGCAGCTCTCCTCCCTCACAAACATGTGTCATCGTCAATCTGACAATTCATTTTCCGTTTAAATAAAAACACAGACGCTTTTTTTTCTGAAACGTTTTTCATCCTCGGTGACGTTGTTATCTTGTTGGTCCCCGGTGTCATGCAGGGTTTCCTTCTTACTCTTTATCACAAGCTTGTCATTTCCCCCCCGAGGAAAACAGTGGACCCTGTCCTCCCATGTCCTTTTCCTAGAATAGACGCCTCTTATCTAGTAATTGTATGTCTCTCAAAATTGCTTCCTACCCCCTACAGTTCCCATGTACCGCTCCAGTCTCCCTCCGTGTTTCCAGGAGCCCACCCTGGATTCTTTCTTCTCAACTCAAAGAGCAAATTTCCCATTTTGATTCACGAATGAGATAATTCGGTTCTGTATTCTTAACCAAGCATGACTCCCATTTTTTATTTCAAGCTAATTCCCTCGTATTCTTCAAACCGAATGATTTTGGTTTGGAGTAAATCAACGGGAAACACAAACAGGGGCCAAGCTTGTATGAAAACCATGTGAGAAACCCACTGTGTTTTTTTTAGGAATAGCGACTGGTTGGAAAACAAGCTGCTTTTTAAGTTTAATTTGTTTTAAGTGTCTTCTGAAGCAATTAGCCACACATGAGCCGAGTTGTGCAAAATGTCAGAACCGAGTCACAATCGATCAGTGTGATGAGAAACAATTTCACAAAAGAAAGGCAGAATTCAGTTTGAGGTTTTTCTTTAGAACTCGGGCACCGAGGGGAAACAGCGAGCACGCGAACTTTCATCAGAATCCAATTCAACAACAATGTTACTGACTCACACTGACATTTTTTCATAGCTGACATTTTATGGAAAAAAATATCACGGCATATTTGAAAAATCAGAAAAAAAAACTTCTTTGAAGGGTTGAAACTTTGCGTTTGAAAGCTTGAAATCGAATAAAATAAGTTTTGCTGTTATTGGAACCGAGTTTTGAAGCCTTGCAAAAACTGTTTTGACAAGAAATCAAAATTTAATCTCTGCCGAATGTTATTTTGGTAGGAAAAGCACAGAAACAGGAAATGTGCATTTGTATTTACATTTTTCTTTTAAATTATTGATATTGGCATCTGTCCCCAAAGATCCAGTTTGGCACCAGGTGTCATACAACTGTGTTTCAGTGAGATGAGCTGGTTCCAGTCTATTGACCCACCAGGGCTCACTGGTAACGGCCCATTTCATTGATCTTGTTTAGGAAGCTGTGTGATTTAGACAACTGTAATCCTGTGAAGCCTTGTTAGAGGATTTAAAGCTGTACGGTTCAGGTGTGCAGGCGAAGGGGACCCGAGGCTTATGAACCCTGTGGAGGGAGAGGAGGGTCAGGTGAGCTGATCCTGGAGGACTGAGACTGTCCGGGTCACGAAATGGACGATTATCCTGATCTGGCCCGTCCGCTGCTGGGAAGCTCACATCTGTAATCCTGGAATTATAAATCGTTGGACCTCTCACCGTCCAACCAGCACATTGCTCCACTCCATCCCCTAAACATGTGATTGTTCCTGAGGGAGGTGAATTAGAGTTTATGGCAAACGTGTCATTTTGTCATTCATTAGTGTTTCTATGGGGAGTCATGTGCTGCCGGCGATTACAGGTGAGGAGCCGGGCTGTTGCACAACGTTGACGGAGCAGTAAAGCTCCCAGTTCAGAGGAATGGGCTCGCCCCTCGCCGCACAGCAGCCACTGCTCTAAATCACCCCCCCCCCCCCCAAACACTCCTCCTCCTCCTCCTCCTCCTCCTGTCTCTGTGACCTCCGCCAGCAGCCGCTGACCTGGAAAATATCCGGTAAGTCCGAGCCCTCGCCGGCCCTTCGCTTCGTCTGAAAGCAGCAGAAATATTGAGCCAATTACAAGATGATTATCTGGTGGCCGGGGCGAGGGAACACTGTGGGTGTGTATTTATGCCGGCCAGGCCTCCCCTGCTGGAGGAGGAGGAATGAATCAAAGCCTTCGTGTGGGGGGGGGAGAAGGGGACAGAACTCATGCCCACTTGCCTCTACGTCTTTACAACTCCCGTCAATCGACAGACGTTGGCCCGGATCCAAAGGTCCGGGAGCAACGCGAGGAAACGGGAGGAAACGGGCCCCCTGTTTCAGAACCGATCGCTTGTTAGCTTCCTGCTCCTCCCTAATTCACGTGTCATGCTGTCATCTCACATGTGTGCACCCGATTCACAGTAAATAAGACTATATGGAGTGTTCATACTTTTTTTGGGGGGGGCATTTATATAACAGGCAGACATGAGTCACAGCCGGTATATGAGGGCAGAGTTGGTTTGCGAGTTGAATCTGTTCCGCGGGGGGAAACGAAAGCAGCCGTTGCATCGGGCCCTTTTTATTCCGACGTGGTTTCTTTATAGACGAGTCTACAAAGGAGGCATTGAGTGATGTGCTGCACTTCACTGTGTACATTGGCTTTTTATTATTAGGGAGTAGAGCTGCCTGCACAAGTCCTGGCGTCTCCCTCCAAGCTAGTTAGTTCCATATGAGCGGAATGACGTACAATTACAGCGTGTGTTATGTTTTGTCATGTACACAAGCTGTTTGTGATGTTCCTAGTCATCCTGAATGTATTTATTTTATTGTGTGTGTGTGTGTGTGTGTTTTTCTGTCCATCGCCTAAATGCAAGCCAGAGCAGGGGATTTGATTTAAAGGTCAGGCTGGGGTCCATGTGTGATGTTTCTTGTTTGGTGCTCGGGCCTGTGTCTTGTTTCGGGAGTGGATCCCGCTGCCCGTGTTTCATGCTCGGCTGAGTTCGGGGAGTCGTCTTTTAGCAGAGCGATGAAGACATCAAAGCCGAATCTGGAGCCGCAGTAAATCTCAAAGCACTTGGACGGTTTGTCATCTGTTACATCACCTACCCCACCAATAAAGTTTCATTAGAAAGCAGCCCTATGCTTTTTGCTGTAGAATGGAAAGAAATACCTTTAGTGTAGTTCACTGACTTTGAAACCAAGCGGCTCTGGTTCCAAACTGAAACTCAAGAGCTGTGTGTTAGTGACTTATATGTGACTCAAGGAAAACGAATTAGAGCTGAGACTGCAACTTACATTTATGTGCATTCATCAATTTATTGTTTTTTGATTCATCATTTAGTCCAGAAAAGTTTCAAATAACTTTCCTGTTCAAAAGTCTGGTCCAGTCCAAAAGCACCAGGGAACTTTACATTTAAATCTTTGACGTTCTGTTTATGATGCAGTGCTTTCACACATTTAGGTCAATGATTGAAGAAAATAGATTTGGAAACTTAAAAAAAATATAGGTGTGGACGTGTTGTCGTCAGTCCAGTTGCATTTTGGGTAATGTAAGCGCCAGATAGAGACCCAGGAGAACACGTGAAATAAAAAGGTAAAAAATCTGTGGTACTAAACCAAAACAGTTAATCTCAATTCCAAAAGTGTCATATCACTATATATTTAGTTTAATCAAGAATAAAAAGTTAAGTAAGGGGGGGTGCAGCCGGTATCTTGTTCATATGACTCCACACATGCACCTGAAACCATTCTACCAATAACTATAAAATATACATCAACCTGAATATGTGAGTCCTGCACAACATGCCCGTCCTGGTGTTGCACACCGTACGATACACACTGACCCTGAAACCCGCCGCCATCCCACCCCCCCCCGCCGAGTGCCCTCGCCCCCCCACGCCACCGCTGTGAGTGCATCGACCGCAGAACAAGCTCCACACACGCCATCAAATATGGATGCGTTCCTTTGCTACGGGCTCATTTCTTTTTCATAACACAATAATGTTCTCCTTTGCGTCGTAAAGTTGTTGCTCTGCAGAGGTTGTTTCAGACGTCTGGTGGTTTCCCCAATCAGCACGATGCCACTCCACTCAGGAAGTCGTACAGGAAGTCTACCTGCATGCCCGACTCAGAGATCCCCGTCTATCAATAATTAGTCTCCGACGAGTTCTGTTATCGACCGAGCCGAGTGGCTATTGTCTTCCAGGATGACATTGGGTTTGTTTTGAAGCACCGCTACACAGTGCAGCTCCACCCGGGACTCCTGGGGCGATGAGGCTGATGTGGTGTCGTCCATGTCTGTCGGAAAGGTCACAGAAACAGAGAGGACTGTAGTGTGTGTGGGGGGGGAACATAGAGACATCGGTGGACTCGTGTTGCTGCTGTTGCTCTTATCGACCACTTCCTGCATGCCCCCCCCCCCCCCCCTTGTGCTGACCCTGTCATCTGTTCCTCACAGAGAAAAAAATCCACTCAACCACATAAAGTGGATGTGTTTTGACATTGGCCCGGAGGTATTGACTTATGGCTTTTAGATCCGTTTCATCTCATCGTGCTGAGCTCACAACCGGAAGCTGTTTCCAATCCGGCTACACACACTCACTCTGTGCTGTCGCCTCAGTGGACTCTGTCATTGAATAGTTCCATATCCGTCCTGGAACTGGTGTCGACCGATTATTTTGTAAATCAACGTGAATCCAGTCTTTGTAAAAAAACGAAAACGTAACATTCTGGAGGGAAAGACACTCTCCTCTCTTTAATTATGACTTGTATCTATTGGGAGAAAAGAAGGAGAAAAGTGTGAAGTGGTTAAAGAACCACAAAATGCAAAGAAAGACGAGGTCAGGAGGTTTGATGGGTCAAGAAAATATTGGACTTTGGCACAAGAGAAGATTGTTCGATGTTGTTTTCTATGAAGCTTCACCCTAGACCCAAGTAATGTCCGTGCCTAAACCTTACCCAACCTAAATCAGAGCTGTGTCGGATCAGAGAACAATTTCTCCAAAAGGTTGTTTATCTGATGTATGAATGTTGTGTTTTGCTGTTTGGTTGTCTCGGATCTTGCCGGAGAAACCAGTTATCACAATGATCATGACACCTGAAGTCTTTTCCAACATGCACTCTGTTTGTAAAGCTCGGCCTCAGCTCACATCCTGGTGCCCTCTGTCTCATTTCGCTCTGTGTATGTTAAACGGAGCATGATTGTTTACCAGCCTCTTTTGCAAGGGCAGAAACAACCCCGACGCCCCCCCCCTCACATCAGAACCAGAAGCTGCTGGTTGATTGTATTCGCGGGCGCTCAACACCGATTAACATGAGCAGCAGATTGAAGTCTGGAGCAGCCTCCAGTCCAGTCAGGAAGTTTTCAGACGACCTCCCGCCTTCAGGGTCTCGGTAGTTCTGTCACGGGCGGCGAAACTGCCCTGGGACCAGCCCGGGCCACTTTGTCAGCGCCGGTACTCGATTTAAACAGCAGCAGCCAGGCAGATGAATAATTGACGCCTGCATTCTGTACTTTGGTGAATTTTAAAGCTGTATTCTGTAGAGGCTCTAAATGGCACGGGGAGGGCGCGTTAAACATTCATGAGCTGCTTTTACCCACTTTGCTTAGATTCACTGTCCCGAAGAAGAAGGGTGGACGGAGGGGAAGTGGAGAAAGAGGAGTGGAGGGGGGGGGGGGGGGGTACACGGACGAATGGAGCCGCTTGTTTCCCATCTTGTTTGTGAGTTCAAGACGAAGAAGGACCCCGTCAGAGAAGAGGTCAAATAAAATCTACCCTCAAATGTTGTGATGAGGTGGATGAATTAGTATTTATTGATTATCAATGATTATAACAGCCAGAAACAGAGAAACACAATTATAAAGCACAACTACTGGAACGCTGCAACATCCAAGTGGCTTCTGGATGTTTGTGGAAATATGTGAAAGACAGGAAGGTGATCAATTATGCTGAGAGGGGTCCTTTTGGCCCAAGTATCAATATTTCATAGCCGGCACTACCATAGCATGGGTATAGAGATTGATATTCTTCCTGCTGCGCCATACGAGTATGAAGAATACCTCCTTTCAAATGCACCCAGGGGAGTCCCGTGCTTGATTCCATGAACCCTCCGGCTGCATTAAGGATCACTCGAGGCAGCATCTGCATACCATCACCGCAAGAATGTCTTTATATCGAGGGGCGAGCACGAGTCTGGTGCTGAGCCAAGGCTGCAAATCAACATTCGGTCACACCTGATAGAGATCAAATAAATACACCGCTGCACTCGCGCTGTGAGCCGTGTTATTCTGGGTTGATTGGATTCAGAGTATTTGATGACTTAGCCCGAGTTCATCCAGTTGTAATGTTTATTGTAGTAGCGGAGGTTGTACAAGTGGCTCAGTGGGTTGGTGCGCTTCAGCCAAGAGGTTCAATTCCCAAATAAATGTCTCACTTCCCTTTTTCCTTCTTTGGTGTTTCCCCAGGGAGCTGATGCCCAAGACCCTGGAGGGCCAGATCACCATGGAGAAGACCCCCAGCTACTTTGTGACCAGAGAGGTCCCCGCCCGGATCGCCGCCATGTCCCGAGACACCAAGCTGATCGTGGTGGTGAGGGACCCGGTCACCAGGGCTATCTCCGACTACACACAGACTCTGTCCAAGAAGCCCGACATTCCCTCCTTCGAGAGCCTCACCTTCAAAAACAGGACTACGGGGCTCATCGACACCTCGTGGAGCGCCGTCCAGATCGGCATCTACGCCAAGCACCTGGACAACTGGCTGCAGTACTTCCCCATGGGCCAGATCCTGTTCGTGAGCGGCGAGCGGCTGATCAGCGACCCGGCCGGAGAGCTGGGCCGCGTGCAGGACTTCCTGGGCCTCAAGCGCATCATCACGGACAAACACTTTTACTTCAACCAGACCAAGGGCTTCCCGTGCCTCAAGAAGGCCGAGGGCAGCAGCAAGCCCCACTGCCTGGGGAAAACCAAAGGGAGGACCCACCCGAACATTGACCCCGAGGTGGTGCAGAGGCTCCGGGACTTCTACCGGCCCTTCAACATGAAGTTCTACCAGATGACGGGACGTTTCTTCGGCTGGGAGGACTGAATGGGACACTGAGGAAATACCACGATGGACGAGTGAGGGCCACTTTCAGAGGGAAAAACTTTTGGGAACAAATTCGTGACATTTCAAGAAATAGCACTAATAGTTTTTCAAAAAGTTTTGATTTTAGTTGAAGTACATTTTGTAAATATCGGGAAAATACAAGCAAAGCTTAACCTTGGAGATTTAATCTGATCAAATTCTAATATTTGTATATATTCAAAAAAAATAGCAATCAATCTCAAAATATTTTCTCATAGATTTATATTTAATTTAATACTCGTGTTAACATTGAGGCTTTATTTTTGTGCATTTATTCTTTAAATTTGTATTATTATTTAAAAACAAATATATATATGATTCATATAATAAAAACATAATCATATATTGAAAGTATTTATACCTACAAATTATGAATGTGGTAATTGTAAAAGAAAACAAGATCTTATATAACAGCCAATGGAAATTATAGGACTTTTTTTCCCAGAAATATTTAAATTAGTTTATCTCATAACACCATTATTTTTGTAATATTATAAACGTTGGGACTTTGCTCTGTGAACTTCCAGAGATGTTTCGACTTGGTTGTCAAAACGTTTGCCCCCCCGACAGTGTCCTCGTCCCTCTGTCGCAGGAAGTCGGCCTCGCCGCTCACCATAAGCAATATGTGGCTGTTCCAGGAGAGAGGACGGTCCCCCCCTCTCCTCGGCGGCAGCCCTGATATGCAATCTTTCACCGTTACATCATTCATCATCAGCGCTGCCTCTAATCCACAATCATGGAGATGTTTTCATCCGAGAAAAAGACGATTGAGCTGTTGAGGGATTTCTGTCACGTCTCCCTGCACTATCTGAAGAAACTCCTCTTCCTCTTACTTTTTTATTTTTTAACTCCGAAGTCCTCGCCTGCGAGAGAGAGAACTGTGATGTGCAGTGCTTCTTTAAGAAGATGTGTTCAGGGGCTTTTGATAAAAGCTCTTACCGAGTGATTTAATGCCATATTTTAAACATACATAGCTGCTTTCAAAAAATTTCTAGCAAAAAGAATATAAAGAAAAGATAAAAATATATATGTATTTTTGAAATGTATTTATTCAAGAGGTACACACACAGTATGTTTGTATTTTGAATAACTCCTCAGTGATTATTTGCTCTTGTATTATTACGCTCCCCCATGCCTTTTAGAGTATTGTTTGTTTTATACTGAACGCTTAAAAAAACGTGTGTTAATTTCAGGTCATCCGTTCTAACATGTATCTGCCGCACAGTGCGTGGACATGTGTGGTCTGAGCCTCCAGCGTCAGAGCTGTGTTATTTCAGGGGTTTGTTCCCCCACCTTCAGTTAATGAAGTTAAAGGCAAAGATAGCACTCGCGATTATTCAAGCACCGGCGACTGCGGTGGAGGTGAGGGACCTCCGCCTCGCCTGCCCCGACCGCGACTCCAGTTTCCTCAACATGCCTCCTTGTGAATTGAATACACTTGATGTCACTGGCCTTCCTTGCCTCGAGGCAATGTGTGTGTGTGAGTACATGTGTGTGTGTGTGTGTGTGTGTGAGCGAATGTGTGGAAGTCTTCTCAAACCCAGGGGAGCATGAGAACAATGGCTGAGTTGTGTTCCTAATTTCTCTCTACTTGTATTGTGAGCCACTTTCTGAAAGCAGATGTTCTTCAAAAGGCACAAAAATCAACAGTGTGTTGTTTGTTTTTTGGGGGGGGGGGCATCAGAAAACAACCTAATATACATTTTGTCTTCTGGGCGATTATATTACCAATCTAACTGTGCTGTTCTGACTGTTGTTTACTCCGAGTTGTAGGGATTTTTAAGGCACTCATTGAATAAAAGATGTTATATGTAAACGTTTTAATTATAAACTGTCTTTCTGTTGTGTTTTTCCCGGCTTTAAAATGTATGCATGAGTGCGACAGGAGAGCAAAGCCACAACGCTGAGGAGAGAACATTAAAGTCATCACGGTGCTGATCACGCATC
>NC_070646.1:3422077-3459193 GCF_947347685.1 Pleuronectes platessa
CGAAGGCCAGACACACCCAAATCCGATTAACAAGCTGAATTATCTGACCGCCCTCCCTGGACAGACTGATCCCATTACAACAATGACCCCTTCCTGCCTGAAACCTACAGGAACCGGCCCTTTTTTTTTATGGCCTCCAATTAATTGACCATCAAATCTGCCCACCAGCACATCTGTGACAAGTTATCTTATTTGCCGATTGAGAGCTCTTCCTGTTTGCAGAGCTTTTGTTCAAACAAACCGGGTTTTTGTGTCTCGTTGCACGACAGAGCAGAGGTGAGGGCTCCGTCGCGCCCGAAGCAAGTGGAAGGCAGCTCGTAAAGCAAATGACGTGTAGGAGTTCTTGGGAATGTGGATATCCCAAAGTATCTGTTTAATCGTGCAAATTAAAAGTGAATCAATTGCTCAACAACCCAAAGTATCTGTTTAATCGTGCAAATTAAAAGTGAATCAATTGCTCAACAATGGATTCAATGTCATGAGGTTGCTTATTTAAACGCAGAGACAATTATTAACAATTCTACGAGGAGCTGTTTAGCCTCTTCCGGCTGCTTGTTTTCTTTTTTGAAGCCCTCGACTTCTCTGTGTTGCTTCAGTGTTTCCAGCGGGGGGGGGGGGGGGGGTCTCAGGAACAAACACTGTGCTTGTGAACGCGGCGCGGCGTTTAGCAGCTAATGGACCAATCATTTCCCACAGGAGGTGGTGGAGACCAAACCGTAGCTCAAAGGAAAAGGAATAGGGGGCTTAGGATTGATCAGGGAAAGGAGGGATGTGCTCATATTCAAAAGACACACCCCCCCCCCCCCCCACATCACAAGTTCTGCAGCGAGTCAAAGTCACTTTCGATCAATCACAACACATCGCGTTGGAAATAAGTCTCGTCATGGAAGCACAAAAACAAAAAGAAGCCTGATCTGCAATTTCACTTTGCCTTTTAAGAACTATAGTATATGAAGACAGAGAGTGGAGGAGAGTGACAGTTAATAGAATTGTGGAAAGAGCGAAAAGAGAAAAATATCAACCGGTTGCTGAGCATCACCTCCCTGCTGCCTGCCGCCGTGGACCGGCTGCGTCAGTCAGCACCGCGAGGAGCAGCCTGACGAATGAAAGCTGCCGCCAAGCAACACATTGGATTAAACCATGCGGGTGATGAATTTGGCCAAAGCACTCATGTCTCATGGTGCCTACCTCTCTCTCTCTCCCTTTCTGTCTCTGTTTCCATCGCACGCCCACTCACACCAGAGTTCATCAAGTCCCATCAAAGCCTTGTGCGGTCAGAGGGAACATGTTCTCCTTCCTGCTTTCACCATTTCACCAACGACCGCAACGTATTTCCCACGTCTAATCTCTCCCTCTGTCTCTCCTCCCTGCCTCCTTGTTTCCTGTTTCCCTCCTTCAAGCTACCCTCCTCTTGTCACTGATGGCATAACGCTCCAAGTATCTGGCTAATGTTTTAAATGTGCAGTTAAATACCAAAAGTCTGGCTACAGCCGCCGCTCTCCGGGATAAGACATCCATTATTTACATGGAGAGGAGGTTTTGGGAGGAGCCCGTGAGAAGCGAGCGGAGCAGCAGACAACAACAACATTAGTCCGATCACAGAGGGATATTCCATCTTGTTTCATAATGTGCCATCACGGGATGTTTTAATGCAGCTCGGAGGAAAAAATGCATTTGGGATTGTTTGTGTGTTGCGAGTGGGCCGTGATGGATAAAAGGGGGAAAGGAAACAAACAGTGCAGACCTTCAGAGAACTTCTACACTTCAACATTCAACAGATTCTATGAAGGAATAAAGCAGCTCCGCTCCGCAGAGGTTTCCAGCTCGATGACGGACGGGTTCGGGTTTTTGTTTTTATGCCTCATGTGTAAATAATCAAACTTTGACTGGGCCTCAGTCCTTTTGCAACAAGACAGACTTATGTTACAGTTCCATCACAGGTTGGAGGTCAAATCATACAGAAGTATCACAACTGAGATCGGACACACAACCATTTCTTCTTCATTTCCTAGATTATTTATAGAAATTGAAAAGATGTCAAACATTGCAGCAATGTATCAGAAGTATCTCTCTTTGGGATACTGAGGACACCGAGCCTACGACTGTGGATAAGACATATTAAAAATGGTAAATGGGAACAAATTAAAGCAACATTATGGAACTTTATCTGAAAATAGCAGCTTCTTAGCTCGATACGAAGAATTCGTCATAATGAACCAGCGTTTATCTCCGACACACTTTGTTAAAGGGATCATGGGTAATATCCACTGTTTAAATGCACTGGGTGGGACTAAGCAGTCAGAGCTCCATTTAACACATTGATAGATTTTGTTTCTTTCTCTACATGAAAACCAATGAAATCGCTCGGACAGTGAGCCCAACAGAATGAATTACTACCTGTGGCTGCAGAGGGCGCTGTTCCTTATTAAAAGCTGCATAGTGTTGCTTTAATCAAATCATAGGACCCAATGTATCTTGTGTACAGTGGATAGCACTGCAAGGATTTGATTAATGTGGGAAAACTCGTCCTTGATATCTATATCAACAAGGTCGTGACTAAGAAAACCGAGAGTCCTGAAAGTTTTGCCTCCATTTTTCTGCTCCTCCCCGTTGAAGGTTAAGCCGCCCCGTGCGTCTCCTGCACTTGTTCTCCAGCCGTTCTCCTGGAAGTCCCATAGAAGTCATCACTTTTTTTTTACCCGGTGTTCAGTATCCTGTGTTTGGATGCTGCGAGGGGAGGGGGGGAGGGGGGGGGCCGCTGAGATCTCCCTCACCAACAGATGGGAACTTGAGGGTCCATTAGGCCCGAGAAGCACGCTTCAGCAGGTTCAGTCAAGAATGTGGCGGAATGTATTGATTCTACCGTGAAAAGAAAATTACAACCCAGACATCTAGTTTACAATTCCTTGGAAAAGTCATCCCATTTATGCGATGGCGCTCGGCCAAGGTACTTTTTTTTCTCCCTTTGCAGATACGTGTGGCTCGAGAGTGGAAAGATGATGAATGTGTTGCACTTTCTCCACCTGCACTTCCACCCAGAAGAAACCGTTCTGTCTCGTATTAAATGTCCATCCATTAAAACACTAACAGTTACAGTAAATCCTTTGTGCTGTTGAACATCCAGCTTGATCCTCGCACCCTGTCGAGGGCCACAGCAGGTGTGAGTCAACCTCAGGCCCTGACTCTCCCCACTCCTGCTGGCTGTGAGCCGGTAATCGGAGGTAATGGGGCATAAACTGAGAGTCTGGTAGGTAGAAGAAGCAAGGTGGGGAAGAGGGGGGGGGGGGGGCTACTGCTGACTGCTGCAATCACAACCCAATGCAGCTTGGAAGGGATTCAGCCTGCTTGCACTCTAGACTGTATGTAAAGATGACATGTCTCCACTTCCTCCCCGTTGTACCAACATGGATCTGGGATATTGTAGCTTTGCTTTTGTACAACTGGAGAAAGAAAAGTCAAGTCACTGATCTTTATGTGTAGTCTACAACTTTAAAAGGGTTATTGACCAGGGAAAGGCTGCTACTCTTTCAAGAAGACTTTTTCAAATGAGAATCATCATTCTCAGCATCAGGGCACTAAATGGACTTATGAAGAATGCATTTATGTTGGACGCGTATCTATAAAAATAAATAATTGATCTGCAGAGACCCCACATCTCCTTTTAAGTCTTTAGGTTGTATCAATACAAACTGCATTGACTTGACAAGTTGAAGTCAGGGAATCCAAACTTTACAGAGCTGACAGAAGTTTGCAGTTCAGGACTCAGGGTTGATTTACATGTTGTGAACGTTAATGGCTGAATGTAGACTTTAAACAGAGGAAGGGGACTGTAACGCACCACAACACAGGTACAGACACGAATACCAATTAAAATGCAAAAGGAAATTATATCCACTACAGTTTATGGACGACAGACCTGAGAAATGTGCACCACACGACCTGATTTAAACCCTTTGTTTATCCTGTTTATCTTAAAAAATTGACCAACATTCTCTAGCCTTTTTCCCTCCTCGTTCATTCTGGTTAAAAACAAACATGTTGTTTGTCCAAAACAGGATATAGTGTTTTGTCAGACGTGCTCTCACAGTTTGGGTATGTTGGTGCCCTGAAGGGGGGGGATACAAAAAATCTCATAGAAAAACTAAAAAACCATAGTGGGACGTGTTGGAGAGAGAGGGAGAGAGAGAGAGAGAGAGAGAGAGAGAGAGAGAGAGAGAGAGAGAGAGAGAGAGAGAGAGAGAGAGAGAGGACAGGCTGGGAAGCAATCTGAGCGAGGACAGCAGCTTGTGTGAGAATCCTATCTGCTGCTGGAACTCCTGCATGAGCTGCTGCTGAGAGAGAGATAATAGTTCTGTCCCTCCTCCAGGCTCCCTGTCTGCTCCCGGTAAAGCAGACTGGCCCATTTATGGGACACGAGGAAAGGTGGGGGGAGGTGTGGTGGTGGTGGTGGTGGGTTGGATGAAAAGATTGGAGATGGGGTGGGTGGGGGGGGGGGGGGAGGCTAAGATTCTGGCCTCGGGCATCGAGCAATGTCATACTGCCATGATTCATGTGCTGGCAGTCGCGAGGCAGTATTTCATCCCTTGTTTTGCGGTGGTGGGAGTCAAAGTGGTGGTTGCATCAACCTGTGTGTGTGTGTCTGTGTGTGTGTGTGTTGCTCATTTGCATGCATGTAGTTGCCAGCTCAGCGGTGTAGGTTACTACAGGGTGTAGACGTTACAAAGCAGCATGTCTGTCTCACCTCTCGGCCCGTCTGTCCCACGTCCTTGCGGTTGAGGGGGAACAAGGCGAAAGGAGAAAGTGATTCACTGTGATTCAGTGTGGGAATCGAACAACGAGCCGACTCGCCGGACGAGCGCTGGGATAATTAGGCAGACGGTAATAAACACAAATTTTGCGGGCGACAGTTCCGAGGGAGTCGATTCAGAGTTAATCACATTAAAATGGAGAATGTTTATGAGAGTTCTTTATGTACTTTGTAGACTTTGTGTGGAAGACAAGTCGACTGGTGCGTCCCCGCGCATTTTCTCCACACTGCAATTTAATAGCATGCAATCAATTTGTCGTTAAAGAGACTCCGAAAAAACAATTATTACTTCTGTGTGGCGACTTATCCGAGCTTCCCAAAGGCAATAAATTCCTGTCATGTTCTGACGCAAGCAGCGCTACACATTGGGTGTGTGTAGCGCTGCAGTGTGTAGCGCTGCAGAGCGGCCAGCCTGCAGCATACCTGCGGTGTGTCGTCTCGCTGAAAAGTACTGGGTGGTGCAGATTCTCCAAAACAGCGAGGTTGGAGCGGGCCGGGGTCCAAAGAGCCGAGGCTGAAGCTGGAGCTCTGGCACCGAGCTTTTTGGATTTTCTAGTACAGCATGTGGAAGTGCTTTTGGCTTTGGAGGAGCTGTAGCAGTGAGACAGAGAAAAAGAAGAGAGGGGGAAAGAGAAGTGAAACAAACAGCCTCTGCACGGGGATGAAGGAGCCGGGACAAAGCACATTACTCTTCATTTTTGTCACATCCAACCTCGCCAGCGACCACACGGCGGAAAAACAACAAGCCACAGGATTATGATGAATGCAGTCAAAAGGGGGGGGGGGGGGGGGGGGGGGGGGGAGCGTCTGCTAACTCGTAACAAGCTGCATTCATACAATCTGTGAATTTGGTCTCATTCGACGGGGCAGAGCTTCTCATATTAGATTAAATCACCGCTGCAGCCAAATTGATCAAATTTCCTCTGAGATTTCTCGCATCGCTGTTATAATTGTCTCTCCTCTGGTGAGAGATATCACGTCATACTCGATTTCACGCTTCAATAAAATAGATTCGATCAGCCCTGGTTTTTAAAGAATGTTGACCTCCCGAGCAGCTACTTCTCCCCGGCTTGACCTCTTCCCTGGGACACAGCCCTGTCAACACACCTGGGACTGTGACAGGCCTCAGGGTTATCGTCAAGTCCATCCGCCAGTGTCAGAGCTAATACCGGTGTCTCAAGGGTGTGCAGATAAGCATCACCTCCCTCGGCCCGAGCCCTCCTGGTGTGTCCCCTGAGTGGAGGCTCAGCTGTCGCCCAAAGCCTGTTTTTACTTCACTCCTTTGCTGTTGTCACAACATTTTCATTACATTGCAGCCTAAGCCCTTAATGACCCCTTCTAAGACTAAACATGGGGTCAAACAGGGAGTTACGAGGACAAGAAGGAAGGAGAGGCGACGGGGGACCTCCATCACAGGCGCCCTCTTTACGCCTCAACGCCTCTAATGAAATTAGTTCCGTACCAAATCCTTCTAAGGTGCAGTGAAAATATAGTTTTTCTGATTATGATTATTTGAATTTCACAATTGTATTTTATTTTGCAAAAGAAAGCTCCCCTCCCCGTTTTACGTCAATAATAAACATCTTCTCTCATAAGAGCTGTTCCCTGAAAGCTGATCGACTTCACAGCGCAGTAACACAATGGATCAAACCTCTCCAGGTGCCACTTAACTGCTAACTGCTGCTGGACCCGAGGAGAGACTCCCTCCAGAAGCACAAACATACTGTCCTCGCAATTCAGTCGATGCTGAGACGGACAAAAGGCCCAAAAAACTTGTAACCTCAAAAACTTAACACCAAGAGGGCGGAGCTGGGACTGAGCCTGTCCTTGTGTCAATGGATCCACAGCTTCCTGACAGGCAGACCACAAGCAGTACGGGTGGGCAAACATGTCTCATTCTCCCTCACCCTCGACACTGGAGCCCCACAGGGTTGTGTCCTTAGCCCCTTGCTGTTCTAGATATTACAGGCACGTCCAGCCTTAAGCAGATAATCCAGCTAACCTGACTGAACCAGACCAGCACATAAATATCATTTCAAAAGTTTTCTCCGTACCCAGGCCCAATCTATGGTTCCTGGTAGGCTCGGTGTTGGTAACCACTCTCATCTAAATCGACACCTAAATTCAGCGGGTTCTTTCCTGGCCCAGGTCCTATCCCTCTACGTTTTGTGCGAGTTGGTAGTTTTGGGGTAAACCGGCAGAGCAACAGACCAAACCGACAAAGGGACCAGGATGAAAACATAACCTCCTTGGCAGAGGTGACAACGGCTACAGAGTAAAACGCCAGGACTTCAACTTGTCTTAATTTCCAGTGATTATAGGAACTATTAAACATAACAGTTCGGTTGCCAGTCAGATTATAATAAACGAGAGGATCAACGTGACTGGGACTTTTTCCCTGGATCGTCCTTCGCACAGTAATTATCAACATAAACTCGTGCTGTCCTGGTGTCTGTGGCGGGAAGACATTTACTCGCTGCCGTCTCGAACTCGACCTCCAGTAGAAACTCTGTATTTCTTGCGTCTGCTCTATCTGGCTCCTGGTTGAGCTGGTGCCAGCTCTGTGGTGCTGAGCTCAGCGGAGAGATGAGCTACCTAAGCTCAGAGTTGGGTGTGATTTCTTTTTTTTTCTCTTTACGTGTTTTCCTCGGTTTTCCGCTGAAGTCCAAAATGAAATGATTTATGGCCGTGGAGGCCCGCAGCCTTCTGAGTCTGATTAACTTGTTTACGTAGACAGAAAAACGGAAATGGGTGTAGGCAGATGGAGAGACACCGAGCTGGACGCGCAAAGAGATGAACAGAATGCGTCTTTATTGGGGCTCATTCCAGCCGTTGCTTCTCCCTTTGGATCAAGTCATATGACACATTTTGGAGAGTGAAGCTGGAAAATCATTTCAGACAGTTTGTGTGTGTGAAACAAAGAGAGCATTTAGGATTTCAAAACTGTCTGTCGTGTGATTTCTGAAGCTGCAACGTGACTCCCATGACAAAATAAAGTTAAAAAATAAAGAGTAGACTTCTATATTTAATATGTTGCAGTCAAACCATCAAACCCAATGAAATTCCACTTTAATAACTCAGCAAAGGAGGTTATGTTTCCACCCCTGTATGTTTGTTTGTGAACAAGATAACACAACAAAAGCAGGACGGATTTCCACGACACTTTCGGGAAGGCTGCGATATACGTCAGGGAAGAACCCATTCAATTATGGTGCGATTCCAGATCAGGGAATGCATCCAGGGATTTCGAGAAATATCGTTAGCCCCACTAAACACCTGGCTTTTGTCTGGGAATGGATTCAATCACCAGTCACTCCCGGGTCCTGAGGAAGGCAAACTCTACAAGAAATGGGAAAAGAGTGAATCGCCCAAAGAACCTGTGTATACCTGATCATTTTGACAAAAGAGGTTTAGGTGGGTGTGAAACTTGGTGCAGCTTGATCTGATTTCAAAGTACTGTTGGGCCCTGAGAGAGATATACGCTCTCCTGATGCCGTTCTAGTTTGTGAGGTGTTTGTGTGAGATCCTTCACCGAGGCTGAAGCCCTGCCTTCTGAATATTGTCTTGTGGTTTGGGGGTTTGCAGAGGAGACAGAACCGAAGACTGCATCACCAGCCACAAATAAGACTTCTCCAGGATTAACGGCCCCCGTGAGCAACTTAACATCATTTTCTTTTCACCATTTGCAAACCAAATTAAAAAAGGGACTTGCAGTAGACTGTGGTAGACATTTCCCTCACAGGGACGGGCAACACCACAGGGACTATTTGGTCTCCAATTTAAAGTAGACACTCAAGAAAGTATGCCTGTCCTTTCTATGACCAGATTCTTCACAGTTATAGCACACAGTGGTGACATTAGCACAGTCCTTTTCACAACTTCAACACTACTTGCTATGATCTGTGTAAAGAGCTCTTCATGGCCAATGAGGAGATCCACCATTTCCTTTATTGCCCTCCAAATACAACTGCTTGGATATTTATCGCAAAGCCCTCGAGCATCTCCTAATGCAAGATAAAAATTCTTCACTGGCATAAGGAAGATAAGAAATAACTCCAGGCACCTGCTACCAGGGAAAGAACCCCCCCCTGTGTGTAGGCTCCTGAATAGGCTTTGGTACCTGTTAACATCCCCTCTCCCGTCCTCACACATTAGATCACCTTTCAGTAGAGTCCTCCTCGGCCTGCTGGCCAGGGCAGCAGATGTTACGTTGGCCCGTTCACGCAGACATGCTTGATCCAAGATGATTGGTGGTAATTATAGGCTGTAAGCTGATAGTGGGGGGAATAGGCCGTCCATTGAGACGTCAGTCCTCCCGGTGTTTATGAATGCGTTCAGGCACTGTCACGGGTTCAGCCCCCAACAGCACGAGGGCAGCCGGGCTGAGGGCAGGTAGCTGGGACACCTGGGGAAGGGGACCGGGTTAAACAGTGGAAGGCTTGTAAGTGGGATCGAGGGGTGTGTAGTGAGTGTATGTGTGTGTCTGTTTGTGTGTCCTGGAGGGGGACAATGTTACAGCTGGTGTCTGTGGAGCTGGGCATTGGAAATGTTAAATTCCAACTCACACTGTCCGTGTGCGATGGAAAGGACCCGGCTGCTCACACTGTGTGTTAGCTGAGGCTGGACCAGGGTGGACATGATTCTTTTGTCCACATAATAATAATGATAATAATAACAACTTTATTTATATAGCACTTTTCAAAAGAGTTACAAACAACTTTACAATATAAACACAATAAGCAAGATAAGATAATTAAAAAATGAAAAACAAACGCCAACTCTATAAATTAGCCATGTGATAAAAGTAAGTCTTAAGAAGAGATTTAAAGGAAAATACTGATGTTCCAGTCTTTACGCTGATCTGAGCTGAGCTAAGTATCCTCTAGTTATTACTTCATGTTTAGCAGATATCAAATCCTCCTGAACTCTAAATCTTAGCAAGAAAGCCGTGCAATTTCCAAAGTGTCAAACTTCTCCGCCGACTTCTCGTGTGATGATCTTCACTGTGAAGATTTTGTTACTTTACTCAAAGTTTCTTAACCCAGCTGGGCTTACGTCTGGTGTGTCCCCGCATGACCACGAGTGTAATTTATTTTAATGAGCTTTGGTCCCAGCAGAAAAAAGTTTGAAACCTGCTGCTGCTGGGGGCCATCAACTATTTGTCATCATCCCACTGAATAAATCAGCAGCTTGTTGCTCGGGCCCCTTCAGACTCCGACAAAACAAATTTCGGCAAATGACTTCAGCAACTGAGTCGGTGTAGAGGATATAAAAAAAGAAGGGAGTAACGAGGGAGAGAGAGAGAGAGAGAGAGAGATGTAGCAGAGAAGAGGAGAAAATCAGAGAGCTGTACGTTGGGAGGCACCTAATTGTCTACTGCAGCATGTAATGACAAGCTTACTTCACATCAATCTTTCATTATTAAGAGCTATTTCCGTCTTGATGCAGGACTCGGCAAACAGGTTCTCAGGCCGGCGCTGAATCAGGAGGAGACACTGGTCTGTCTGCCGGATAAACAGGAACCAGAAATAGGCAGCACGATAAAAAGAGGACGTATAGATGAGCAGAGCGAGGAACAGACGTCTGCACTTTAGATTGTTCCTCAAGCTGCTGTCATTCACTTTGTGTTCTACTCATTGATTGTATTCTTGTACGTCTTTTCATATTTTTATAGACAAGGAGGTTATGTTTTCACCCCTGTCCGTTTGTTTGTTTGTTTGTGAGCAATATTAGGCAAAAAAACATGAAAGGTTTTGGACTTTCTTTAACATTGTGATATATGTCATTAAGCGACATTTTCAAGAATATAGGGTTAGGGTTAGGGTTGATTAATGGATCTTGATATAATAAATCAGGCACATTTAGGGGACTGATCTCTATGAGTGTGTGAAATTTGGTGCAACTTGAACTCAAGGGGACTGTGAGGCCTTGGCAGAGAGTTTGTACTCACCTGATTTCCATGTAATTCTGTGTCGGTTCAATCTTGGTGCAGATCCAAATAAAATCTGGATCTCGAGAATTAAAATGTGGTTTCATATGGAGCGCGTTGGTCCTCGGTGGAGGGACGTGCTCAGAGTGACCTTCTAGTTTTAACTGTGCTTTAAATAAACCTGATTTGACTTCTATCTGGCAGTGGAAAATTAATATCTCTATATGTTGATGGGAAACTACACCATTTATTCATTCCATGTCAAATTTAAATTATACCAATTTCAATTTTGACCCTTAAGAGTATGTCTAATCATCCACTAAAATATTTCAGTTTGATCAGATGCACGGATGCAGTAAAATAAAAGTCTCAGCTTTAGTGTCGACTGCATGAATAACTCCCTCTAACTGCTTTCATTCTGTAGTTCACATCACTGAGTCGACTAACAGTGGATTTAAGCTTCTCTTTTAGCTTTGAGAACACTGCCCCCTATATTTGAAAACTATATAGAGCTCTGCCGGTACAGAACAAATAAGACAGAAGAGAGCAGAGAGGAGGAGGAGGAAGAGAAGGAGGAGGAAGAGGAGGAGGATTGAGTGAAACTTTTAATTAAAACCCTTTGCCTCATTTTGTATGTATTGCATATTGCAACCGGCCCATTCATCAGCTATTAGTGTGAATCGGTGAAACATTGAAATTGGCGTGAATTGGTTTGAGAGCGAGCGAGTGGGGCGTCATGCCAAGGATGAGGAGGAGGAGAGAGGATCAAGGGGGTGGGTGGGGGGAGGATACAGAGAGGGAGAGGGAGAGAGGGGGGGGGGGAGAGAGAGAGAGAGAGAGAGAGAGAGAGAGAGAGAGAGAGAGAGAGACGTCTGTGAGGGATTTGACTCATCTCCATCCTCCTAATAACCCCACTGGATAAAATATGCTTTGACTGGAGATGATTACCTCTTTATCACTGTTCTCTATATTTATCCAGCCCCTTCCACACCCCCAACACTCTTCCTCTCTGTCTCTCTCTCCCTCCGTCTCTCTCTCTTCCTCTCTCCCTCTCTCCCTCGCTCCATCATCCTCTCTCTGGAAAATAAGCCTCAGTCTCAGTGAAGCTGTTCACTTCTCCAAAGTCCTGAAGAGATTAGCTCTTTGAACTCATGTGGCTTAATTTCATCCCCAACACTTTCTTAACTTTTTAAAAAGGTAAAGTATTTTACAGTTTTGCTTCAAAGAGCAGGAAACTTGTGTTTAAGCCGCCGAGGAAACAAATCTACAGCTTTCAGTGATTCATCCATCCGTCCAGTATCTACACCACTCGTCCTCTGAGGCTCACAGGAAGTGATGGAGCGAATCCCACTGACACTGGATGAGAGGCGGAGGTTCAGGTCACCGTTCTGTCAAAGGGAAACGACCAACAACGAGTCCCAGTCACACAGTACAATCAATTTAGAGTCTCCAGTTAACCCAACACCAATCGGCTCGTCTTTGGACTGGGGGAGGAAGCTAAACTGGGCTTTGAGCCTTTGGAGAAAACAGTGCTAATCTGCACCGAATCATCTTTTCAAAAATTATATTTCTAATAATGAAATCAAACAAAAGGATGTTCAGTGGCTGACTCTATTTGTATGCACAGCATTGCATTGGCTGTATGTCTTTCTAAAAAACATCCTTGAAAGAGGTACTAGATACAAGAATAATAATTTAAATAAAAAAAGAATCGGACAAATGATGTTTGCAATAATTTTCTTAATACAGACTGAATACTGAATTAATGTTTATTCAGTATTCAGTCTGTAGCCGAGCGCAGTCACTGTTTGTAGAGAGATATGAACAGCATGTTACTCTTTTGAATACAAATGTTCTAATATTTGTGATCTCAATAGAGAGAAGAGTTCACGATCAAAGCTTGGACTGTTCAAATTTTGTTTTTTTTAATTAAATAACAGTTTACTCAGATTAAGCATCCTCTAGGACTTGTTTCAGGACTTGGTTGTTAAGTAAGAACAGAAGCTATAGGTTCAGTTTTTCTCTCCTCCAGTCACTCACTGTCTAAATACCAACATCCACCTGTTTAACTGCTTTTGTTCAGAGCATGCAAACCCTTCACTCCACAGAGAAGCCCATGTTGCAGCTCACATCTCACTGCTGTAGAGTGCGGCTGTGCAGCTCGGTGGTGGCCTGAGATCTCCACTGTATTTGCAGATCCTCAGGCAGAGACTGTTTTCCCAGCTGTCTCCGGCATGCCCGGCATGAGAGTGAGCGACGGAGGAGTGACGGATCCGTATCCCTGAGGATTAGCATGCAGGAGACATCCTGGTGTTGAGCAGGAGCAGGATTTAAAAGCACTTTGCCGATAATAACGCAACTGAAGTCGGAGAGGCGGGATCTCCAGACGCGTGAAGAGAAAGAAGAGGAGGAAAAAGAAAACATGCCCGGCTGGAGAAAAGCAAACACAACCTCATCCCTTCACTCTTTGAACTGGGAACCACCTGCTCGCTCTTAAAACAACTTGTCTGGTTTTTTATCATTTCGCCGCTCACCAGTAAAACATCTGCTCGCATGAGGACGTGTGTTTCTCATGTGTGCTCATATTCCACATGTTGAAGCTCCACATTAAAGGAATCCATTTTGTTTATGTTATAACGTGGAAGGTCCCATTTTACACACATGTGCATATATATTGACACTTGGTGAAGTATAATCCTGCAACAGAATCGTGAAAGTTTACACGAAGGCGATTTATCTGATCTCGTCTTTCTTCTACCCGTCAGGTGCACTATGCAAATTAGAGTGGAAATAAATTCTGAATTATTTTGAGATGAGGACAGAACTAAAAAAAGAACTGTCTGATAAAAGAATCCGGTCTTAAATATATGCAGAGAGTTGTCACCCTACAGTATTATTAGCTTTATTCAAATTAAAGCTGCATATAAGTAACTTCAATTTTTATTTCCATCCCAGCCCCGGGTTCATCCGTCTAGAAATCTGTGTGTATGTGGAACTCATATCTCAAAAACCCTTCATCCAATTGTCTTCCCACTTGGCACGTGTGTTGTTAAGAGACCAAGGAAGTGCAGTTTCTAATTCGGTGCGATTTGGACTTATGATACGTTCAATATTAATAATCTTTGGATAAATAGACGGCAGGTGAAAAGCTCTTTGTGAAGCAGCGGTGGTGCAGCTTCAGGGTTCTGCAGCAGGTCTTTCTTTGCCACAGCTCAATCCCTGTGGGTCACTTTTACAATTTCAGAAAGGAAAACTACAACCAGCATCGCCACAGGCCAAAACCAACAGCTCCTTCCCAACAGGCCGGTTTAAAACTGGGCACTGCACCAGTTTAATTAAGTCAAAGAACTCCTTTCAGAACTTTGTCTCTATTTCTCACAGAGCTCGAGCACTGCCGCTCAAAGTCTTCCTTCCACAGCTCTGTTGTGGGTCGTCTAGACGTCTCCATCATGGCGGCTGTCAGTAAGAGATATGTTCATCCATTGCATTCATCTCAGCGGGCACCGAGAGCCCCCGACAGCCGCCTCCGTCACGCCACAGGTGGAGGATACGCTGTGAACTGGCACCATTGTCATCCCTCCGCACCATCTGCCTCACTTTCTCCACCTCCCCTCCCCCCCCCCTTTCCACTGCCACTTGTTGTCATCGCAGAGCAGCAACAATGGGCTGTCACCTTGTAATGAACCCTGAGGGTGAGGGCCACTGATTTAAAGTCCCATTACTGTCACCGTGCAGTGGGTCTGCAGGAATGATGACTGAGGTGTGCGGCGGTTTTGCCGGCTCCGGGCGCAGATGGTGCTTTTTCACACAGTAAATGTTACTGGGTAAATTGTTGTGTGCCGGGGCTGCCGGACATTAAAGGTGAAAGTGGTTTGAGGTTTTTCTTTTGTGTTGCTTTTCTCATTTGGCTCCTTCTGGTCAGTGAAACTTCTCCATGAATCCGTTCTGATGAGTTATTTCTCAAAAACATTAAAAATGATGCTGCAATAACCTGCACCAGTGAAGTGGAAAATGACAACAGGCGTTAAATTAATACGATGCAGAATATCTGTCGCAGGTAAGTTATCAACTTGCAGTGTGGGGTTGAGAAGAAAAAGAACACAACTTCTGTTGTGTGGGCAGATTGTGTTGACTGTTGCTGCCCCGTGTCGTCGCTCTCTCCATGCCGGTTGTGTTTGAAAAGGCAGCGAGCAGCGGGAGGCCTCACATGGCTCTTTTCATCTCCCCATGCCGCCATTATGGCAGGTCAGGGGGTGAAGGGCGACACAGTGGCAAAGCATGCTGGGATACATGGACTGTGAGTCACTCTCCCGTTGGTACTTGTTGCCTGGGTTATGCTGGCAGCTGCCCCGGCACTGCCTGGTCCCCGACCTATGGAGCTTTAGTTCCGGTCGGACCCCTGTAGCATGTTGTTCAGCACCTGCATTTTAATTCTTCATCTGTATTCAAATAGAGAAAAACTATTGTTGCTTAAAAGTGTATGAAGAGCGTTTTAGAGGAAAGAAGGTTTAAAATCCTTAAAGTCAAGATGCAGATGTTGAGTTTGTCACATTCCTCTTGGATTTGAATCACATCCCATGTCTTGTTCATGAACCTCACAGCTTTACCAAGAATCTGTGAAATATTTTGTGGGAATAATGAGAAAGGATTTACATTTGAAACAAAGACGAGCTCCTGTCTAAAGAGATGATTTGCATTTAATACGTTTATTTGTTTATCTAACTCTCAGGGTTGCCAGGTTTTTGTTTCACATATCCAAGGTATTTTTCTTGCCTCCGCTGGTAAATGAAACTTGTCTCCTGCTTATCAATCCTGCTAACCTGCCAACATTTCACCAATTACTCCAACAATGTCCCCTCCTTGTTCACGGCCGTGTCCTAATCCTCCACGGCCAGACACGGCAGTCCACGGCACGGTGCCGCTAAACCAGTCAGACACGTCTCAGGCGCCTCGCCCTGCCAAAGAGAAATGCAGGTTCACATGGAATCGAATCAACTGGCAACCGAACAAGTTGTTTTTAACAAAAAAAAATAAAGCGCACTCCAGATTTAAACCAGAAGATCCCAGAAAATGATCAGGTTAAGGCTGCTCTTGGCCACGGGCTGGTGCCTAATGGAGACAAAGTGATAATCTCTGGACAGCAGTACACGCTGAGTTCACACAAGGAATGAGGTTATGAGAAAGAATGGTGCATCCTCTGCTCCGCTCGCCAGCTCATCAGGCACGCGGTCCCAGCTGGCGTGGAGGCAATATGAAACACATAAACCCTTCTGATATTAATGACTCTGTCGAGCTGAGAGCCTCTGATGCTATTCGCAGATAGGCGCTAAATGTCCCCGAGTACTGAGCACACAACATTATGTGCATCCATATAAATATCCCCCCCCCCCCACCCCACCACCCCCGTCTCTGCACAGAACTGGTCCGTCCTTGAGTTCCCATGAAAATAATAAGAGGTGGGCCTCCTGTAACTCAATACCCAGATATTGCCTGCAGTGGTGGCGCCGAGAGATGAAATGAAATCAGAACAAGGTGATGACAATGATGCCACTTGTGGTCGAGTTGGAGACTTAAGGATCCATTCCCCTCATATTTCAACCCCCCCCCCCCCCCTTCCCTCCTTCCTCCTCCAATCTCCGCAGTCCCATTCAAACCTCTGCCTGACATTATTATCATGGCTGGTAATAACAGTAATCAAACCCCTCAAGTGCTTAGACTAAGGGAAACATAACTTTTATTTATTTACTAACAGATGTTGTGACTTGTAGGTGAAACGATTTGATTGAAATGAAATAAAACAGCAAAACCAGAACTCAGTGAACAGCCGACCTCCGCCAACAGTTCCCTTAATAAACCACATTTAAATTCACTACATACAGATTTTTACTTGAATCTGCACAAACTCAAAATAAATATCATTCCCCTAAATTACTACGTGCTGCAGGAGTCATGTGACAACCCATCAGTTGCCAGAGAACTGGGCGACACTCCTGTTTGTTACTGGTCAAACTTCTCCCAACATGTAAATTGGTGACTTTAAAAGACCCCAAACTTATAGTCACACCTCTAAATGCTAATTTAGAGACTGTTTCACCTTTTATAATTCACAGTTTATAGAAAACTGGGCCTCAATGAGCAGCTTTACCAAGTTTACCAGCCCAGGACCCAACGACTCAAAACAGTTATTGCAGCATGATTGTTTTTGTGGGTTTTGTAGTCTTTAATTCAAATATTTAACCTGTAATTAACATATGGTTCTATTATGACTATGCTGAGAATAAGCTCTAAGTCACCAGTGAGGGAACCTTCAGTGCTAAGAGCTACTGGTGATTTAACAGACTCTGTTTATTCTGAGGATTCTTTGGGGTTTATGTTTCAAGGAAAGTCGGAATAAGCCCTCTTAGAAAAAATTAAATTTAAGAGGCTATTCAAGAGATTATACTGACGATGCTATTTATGTTTAATTGGCACCACAGACCTCTGGCCAAGAATCTGAAGTTCTGTGCAGACTCATATGGGGTTGATTTTGCATTCACCTTTTTTATTTGCTGCATTGCTGCTTCCAGAGGAGGAGAAACCGAGGGACTTAAATGTTCCTGCAGGTTGCCAAGAGCACCAGAGCCATATGGAAAAGCCGCGGTGGAAGACAGAGGCTTAGACGTGCTCGGGCATCCCCAGCAGCCAGGCCCCCTAATCAGCTGTTGAGACGGGCCAAGAGGCTGTCATCTCTTGGGGGTCCCAAACGTCCTTTAACGCCCAGATCTGTCACACACCTGCCACTGTCTCTTAAAGGGCCTGGGAGGCAGCTCGTCCACTGGATCCGAGCCGATGAGACCAGTTATCAGCCCCTCCTGCAGGACTTCAATAACAACGCCAGTGTCGGGTTCCCCTTCAGCAACAACACTACACATGGACGGGGGGGGCAATCAAAGGCCACTCCTCGGCATTAGGGGAGACTGGCCCGGAGTTAACCCTCGTCTGTCCTGCTCTCCTGAGCCCGACACAGACTGGAGGCTCGCAGCGAGCGAGTGTCCGGTTTCTCTGCTGGTTTACCCTCTGAACTGTGCGGATGGATGGAGGGGCAGCTCGGCCTGTTTGTCCAGACCTCCAGGGACGAGTAGCACTGGAGCTCGATGGGCCCAGGAGATCCTTGATTTCATTACATGCCTGTTAGAGGAGTCGGGGCTTTGTTGTCTCGCCGTCCCTGGTTCCCCAGCGCGAACAGAAAAGCAACTGCACATCACATTATTACTTATATCAGTCAGTTTGCTAAGTAACTTGCAGAATGATGATTTGACTCCCACCAAAAATATGTTTTAGAGGAATATATTTGAATACTTTATCTATTTCATCAGATTTGATTAAAAAAACTAAGTTTTAAGGGATCAATGACATGAAATACACATTTTGCGATGAAGCCAGAAAGTGATTTGTTAATTTTAAACAAATTCTTTATCTGCATACCTGAAAAAACACGTTAAAATTGGCAGTTAAAACATGGGATGGTTTTTAGGGGTCATTTTTATGGCATCACCTTTCAACCCCCCCTTCAAATCGCCTACTGGATGCACCCCCGACTGTGCACCCATGCATATTTCAGATTTTATGCCCCAGCTCCAATCCTATCGAGGCTTCATCTGCAAAATACCCCGTAAAAAAAATCAACAGCCCATTTTCTTTATTTATTATTATTATTTCAAACTATTAAAGTCTCGTCATTATCTGTTTTGTTAGTGGTTCCTGAAAAGTGGCGAAGGAGTGCCATGCAAATCTTTCAATTTGTACAGTAAGGGAGAAAAACTGAAACGACTGAGGTTTGGTCTTTGCCCAGCAGTGAGGTCTGTGAATTATCACAGTGGGAAAAGGCTGGTTGGATTTTTGCAAATGTAATAATTCACGACCGTGAGAACCTCCAGCTAAAGACCGAGCTCTTGTATCAGGGTGGATGGTGGCACCGAACTCAGCGGTGGATATCTCCCAATCTGGCGAAACAAAACTCAGTAGAGGTTAAGTGGAAATATATATATATCTAATTTCCAATTTGGATAGTGCAGCCTATCGAATGACTGTGTCGGCTCGGAGCTGGACCGTGAAGATGTAGGTGTTCGGAGCACTTTGGCCCTGTGCTGGTTTGAGATCAGATTGGGGAGAACGTGAGTGAAATCATTACCAGGCGGCGGTTGCCCAGAGTGCGGTGCCACGCTCACCGCTGCCAACACAGCCCGATGCTCACCAAGCACAACATTCCTTACCCGACTGGAGCCCACTGCTCCACATTGTCAAGAGACGTGTGGCGTTACTTTCCCAATATCCCTCCCGTACCTGTTTTCTCAGCAAAACGGGAGATGAGAGACGGAATTAGCGTGAAATTATTCGGGGATGTTGTACTCACTCCCAAATCTTCGGGGCTGACATTTAAAAGCCGGAGCCAACGTGAAATTACGGCTGACAGACAAAAACAAGATGGTTGAACGTGGGCTGGTGGATGTGTTTGACTTGGAGAGTTCTACCCTTCGTGAAACCGAGACCTTTTAAGCAACGCTGACAAATCCCACCTCTGGTCGGCCGCGGCTGGCAGAGCAAGGCAGCCAGGCAATGAATAAAAGAGTGGGTGTTGAGCCCTAATATCCCACGTCTAGGACTAAGGGCCGCCAAGCCAAACAACACAACTACACTCGGTATTAGCGTGGCTGTAGTAGTCACTATTGGAAATGTCAAATGACGCCTCGACCCAATGAGCTGCTCTGTCCTCCTAATAAACAAACAGCTCCTTCCTTTGGTCCCATTATCAATCAGGACAAGCAGCTAATTGAAAAGAAATGGATGATCTCCTTGTTCGGTGACTTGTCTTCTCCACAATCTGAGAAATCATCTGTTCTCTCTCCGAGCCCCTGAATCCACTCGGCTCCATTGACCAGGGCCGGGTCTGACTCACTCCATGTTATCCTAAAAGCAATTACAAGAAAATATTTTCCTCATCATCTCATTCGGCAAAAGTTACCCAGCACACAGGGAAAGCTGAGGGTGAGAGCGTGGGTGTGTGTGTGTGTGTGTGTGCACAAGTGTGCGCTTTAATCCCGGCGCCATTACACCCTATGTAATTTGTTTCCATTTCTATAGTGAAGGTAAAAGGAAAAACTTGTCATACTTAAAATATGAAGAAACTCGTGCATACGTCTGCCTCAGAGTGAGCTCCCCCCCCCCCCCCCTCATACGCTAAGTGCACAGGAAGTGAGGGTATAATTCACGAGTCATTTACAGCTTGTCTCATAAGAGCAGGATGACTCAGAATTTATGACGAGCCATTATTCTTATTAGCCTTGTAAATGAATGCATTAGCCCACGGCAGGCCTTAAGTAAAATTCACTTTACCTAACAAGGGGTGGGACGGGGGTGAGAGAACAGTTCTATTCAATCACAGCTCTACAAGGTGATGGCAGGGTGCCCGAGTTCATAACCAGTATGAAATGTTCTAAATTGATAAGTGTGACTAATTGTATGAGCTCAAGGGAGGACATGTGAGTGAAGAGGCAGAGCAGAGGGGGGACATTTTATAATGATACGCATCTCGGTGTTAAAATATAATATTTGTGTTGGACAGTAGGGGGACAGCTGATTGCGTGTGAGGGAGGACAAGAAGACACTCATCACCGAGCGTCAAATGAACCGCAGGCCTCCTCCATGCATGAGATAATGACGCAAGACAAAATAAAGTAAACAAACCAGAGGAGCTCCGATGGCCCGCTCCAGCGCCCCATGCGGATCCTGATTCTGCACGGCAGCTTTAGGAAATCCGGCTGTCCCGGGGCGTGTCCAATCCGACACGGAGGAGTCCAGAGGGGTGAAGAGCACAGGCCCTCGGTTTCTTTGATTTTTTTTTGCTTTATATGACACGGTTCTCACATGACCAGATAGACAGCTGGGCCGAGCCCGGGCCGTGCAGAGGGGAGAACAGGTGGGAGCCGGCCACCTCATTGGAAGAGGACTGGAAACCAGTAGCTGTCTGTGCGGTGTGCACAATTGAAAGTTGTGGGGAAATCTCGGTGTTGGCAGCGCAGAGCAGAAGTTGAGAGGCTGAAGAGACGAGCGTTTGATTTACATTCTGGGTTTGGAGAGAATCTGTGTGAATGGAAACAACTTCAGACAATTCACACAAATCAATTTTTCTACTGGCCTGTGTGCAGACAGGACATGAAGCACTAACTCAAGGAGGTGGGTTGTGTCTGCATGTTTCCAAACTGCACAAACGGAGCTCAGGAACACAAAAGCCACTGATGGGACATGACTGGGACAAGCAGGACTGAACAGAACCAGTCCAAACTGAGACTGGGGGACACGATGACCCAGTACAGAGACGAAAGGATATTTCGGCCCAAGTAAAACAAGAAAAAGATGAACAAGGTATGAAACCTCAAAGTAAAACACTTCACATGTCTAAAGAAACTCAAATATAAATCCCAAAATATCCACAAAATCATTTTTAATTACAGAACAAATCCTCAACAAGTTGGAACCAATTACTTTGCGACCGAGTGGGAGTTTTCCAGATTAACAGATGTGGTGGGTTTAAATGTCACAATGACTAATAGAACATGTAATGAACAACAACATCCGGTTCATAAATACATGGAATTTCCCTTTAAAATAGCCGGAGCCCTCGAGGTGAATGTTAACGACTCGATGTTACAGTCGAACAGGAGCAATTAATTAGGACGTTTAGTGTCATGCAGCTGTCTCACCTCCAGGCCGTGGTGTTAAATGCATGATGACTGCATCAGCCCCCCCGCCCCCGTCAGTGAATTGTTAAAATATGTATCTTTAAAAAATATTAAGGAATATGGATTCCATCCCCCCAAGAGTCAAACTAACATCTCTCTTTCTTTCACTTCAATTTGCTTGTGACATAAAAGAGTTCTGAAAGATCCAAAGGGCTTCAACTGGGAGGATGTAAATATTTTTGCTATGGAAAACATCAAATCCCCCCCCCCCCCCCCCCCCCCCCCCCACTGACGGTTTCTTATGGTTTTGTTGGTGACACATCGAGTCCATCATCCCCAGCAGGCACCGAGCCCGGATCTCTTCATTGATCCCACACAAAACAAATGGCAGATCTCCGACAGCGAGACACAATGCTTCATCCTGCCCATTCCATTAACCCCCCCCCCCCCATCACAGAGCTCCCACACTGATGATGGAATGCACCGACGTCCCACTGGTTAGATAGAAAGGAAGGGAGAGGAGATGGAGGGATGGGGGGGGGTTGGAGAAAAGATTAAGAGGTGTACGAAGAGAATGATATATATATATACGAGAAAGACACGAATAAAGAATGACGCTGCTGTAAAGTTCAGTTCAACCTTGAAACCAGTCTGTAAGACCAGTTCTTCGTCAGGTGGTGTCACATGATCTCCGACAGGGAGGAACCGACAGGTGCTGATTGGGCTACATCCTAGTTGCTGTCCTCTTTACGGCTGTATAGGGAAATAATCCACAACATCTCTGATTGGGTCCTCGTGGCTCATCGGGTGGAGTGGCCTGCTCGTCCTCCACTGTCCTCGTCTGTCCCTGAGCAAGACTCCAAACCCCAAACTGCTCCTGGTGCTTCGCCAACAGTGAGTGAATCAGATGCAACATTTACCATCTAACTCGTATTTGATGATTCACTCTTACAAATTGCAGAGATGCCAACAAAAGATTTGATTTTCCAGCTCAAAATACTCAAATCTCTCCAGATTTCAAAAAGCTAAACCCGTTTGATACAATCGTGACAGCTCAACGTAATCTAAGAGTAAACCTTTGTGCACGAGGCATTGAAGGAAGCTGTGTGTGTCCCCAGTTGCTCTTCGTGCACTTTGCTCTAAACAATATCAACCCCAGTCCTGAAAAACAGCTGCCCTGGCCAAACTGAGGTTATAAAGGGCCTTTAAATTGGAACGTGTGCTCCTGGCTTACTGGAAACTGGTAACACCGGCAGCCACCACACACGCCGGCAGGTTTCGGAGGGGGGGAAGTCAGTGGGTCTTCATTAAAACCAAACCGCAGAGCGAGGAGGAGGGAGGCCCTCGTTCTCCTCCTGCTCTCTGGGCTGCGTTGGCTTTGTCAGCCCTTCTTTGTAATTAGAACAGACCTCCTCCTCCTCCCAGTGTAATTAACAGCAGTAGGATGTGTGCTGTACTTCAGCCTCCTGCTTTGTCATGCTGATATGTCCCTGGGCCCGAGCTGATGCTGGGTGGGCCACCGCTCACGCTGCTGCAGTGAGAAAATATTTTGAATGCAATAACAAAGCTTTTTTTTTCCCCATTATGCTGAGAAGTAAAAGAAATATAGACTTTTATGATCAGATCTGACAGATTAGTCACGTCTTGTGGATTTGGAGATAGAGCAACATGTGCTTTCATTTAGCATTTGGCAGCACATGCCCAGAAATTAATAATTAAACTATTAGCTTATATATGGTGTCAGTAAAATTATTCCTGTGCTTATAGTGAGTCAAGTACAGGAGGCTGGAAACTGGTAGAAAAATAAACGGAGAGAGAGTTATATTACTTAAAGTAGCTCAGAGATTAAGTTTATTGAGTACAAAGATAATGATAACTATTTATGGTAATAATAATAATATACACCCTAGAATTACTTTGCAATATAAAAGTTGGATCTTATTTGTAATCCCCTCCACTGTCTCTCATTTACATGACATTAAGAAATTGTCTGACTTGAGAAGTCCGACTGTAACAAGGTCAAATGATTGAGTGTGAACCATCAAATGTAAATAAACATGGGCGGCCTATTTCCACTTCTTCCCACTGTACACAAATTAAGCCAGAATATCAATATGAGTGCAAGTCGAGCTTCAATTTTTCGATCCGAACCCGTCCAAGCCTGAGAGGAAACTACCGGAGACGAATCCAAACCCGAGAGACATTCTGTTTGTGTTCGAACCCAACCCCATGTTCTCCCTGATTACAAACACATGCAGTGTAAAAGAAAAGATGGAAAGCCCAGTTAATGTGTCTAAACTAGAATGTCACCTTCAAGATTCTGTTAGCTAAAGATCTTATCTAAAGGTGGACCCCGCCCCAGGTTGTATTCCACAGTGAAGGACGGGGATCACGGAGGTCAGGACAATCCTCAGGAGCCAAGACGTGCACAAGACACTCATCAAACCTAAAATACCAGCCGGACTTGTCCCCCTCCACGTGATAGAGGAGACGAGGATCTATTTATTTTCAAATGATGAGTGTGAACAAATGCTCCTCGGTGATACTGTGCTGACAGGTCAAGTCGTAGATGGCCGCCGTCAGACGTTCTCAGCGTGCATCTTCTTGTTTTGATGTGGTGTGGAGGAGCCGCGATCGTCTGATCCAGCTGAGACGACCCGAGCGGCCCAGACACGCCCAGAGGGACGTCCCTGTGAATACAAGGTGGCTGTGTTTCATCTGCCCTGCTAGATCTTCACCCTCCTGGCTTCTTCAGCGCGCTGCTGATACTTTCAACCCATGAATCTGGTCTCTCACCTCACAAAGACTCTGATAGGACGATATTTATAACCTGTTTGTCCAGAAGGTCCTCTGCATATCGAGGAAAAGAGAAAAGAGTAGAGAGAGAGAGACGAGCGTGAGGAAAGATGAGCCGTCGTTGAAACACATTTGTGTCAGCAGGTGTCCGATGTGTTGCAGTAATCTATGGGAGCAGTTCTGTCTGTGACGTGAGGAGGCATTCATCACATTCCTCCTCAGACTGCGGCGGCTGAACACTGGCAGAGGAATTTCAATGCAACACTCGGGCGATACATCAAGGAGGATGTGCCAGCTCGGTGAGGAACGTTCCAAGACACCCACCTCGCATCTTAAAGGAGCCTCGGCGTTGGCATCAGGATGCACCAGCACTGACCTCGCTAATGTTCCAAGACGTCTGCAAAGATCTGGTTTGAAAAAAAAATATCAAAGAGAGAAAAAACGAGCAGTAAAACTTCAGAACGCAGGAATCCATCGTGTTTGATTGGTTAACCTCGAGTAAAAGAAGAGCAGGAGGTCAGAGGCTGTAAACATGTGTGTTGAAATCTCTCCACGTCTAGAGAACACAGAAGAGTGAAGCTGTGGCTGTGAGCCAGGTAAAGATTAACCATCGGTCCAACACACTCCAGTCAAAGAGTGGAAAAGTACTTATCTCTGTAAATGCCACAATATAACCCCCCCCCCCCCAAATTGTGGCCTTTCAACTGCTTTCTTCTATAAACCAGAGTCTCTGGTCTCTTCGTCTTCTTGTGTTGTGGTTTTAGCCATTGTTAAACCTGTCCATAGCTTTTCTCTGGTAGTGAGAAGTGACATTTAGTCCGTGGAGATGTTTTTTATTTATTTATTTGCCGTGACAGCACAGGAGACGTGTCGAAGATGAGCTCTCGAGTGAGACCACAAGTTCCTGTCATGAAACTGTTCATTCAATGAGCCCCTGGTCAAAGATCTGCTACAGACTTTGACCTCTGCTCTTTGACCACCTGACTACCTGTTCTCCATCTGCTTCAGGATCAGCGGCACCTTCTCTGCCAACTCCCCAGCCACCACACAACCTGGACACAACAAGCACACAGGGAGCTGTGGCCCTGTTCGGTTGGTTTCCTGTTATCGATCAGCATTCATTCCCCTGACGGCTATTCCGACAATGTATGAATGGTTAGTCATAGAAAAAGCATTGCATTCAGACTGTGCTGTATGTGTATGTGAATGTGTGAAGGCCACTTGTACTGTAAAGTGTGTTGAGTGGTCGATAAGCGCTTTACAACTCCAGTCCATTTACACTTTCTTTGCAAAGCACTTTTCGGATAATTTGTTGATTCAACCGTGTTTTACTTTTACTACCTGGCTCTGCATTCCTGTTTTCTAAGACCCACAATTAACCCTCAACAATCACAGCATTTAGAAAACCGTGGAAATAAAACTCCTCAACAGAAAGAACCATTCACTCGACCAGTCCGACCGAGAAAATATCAACTGGTGACCTTGACTGTCAGGGCTCGGTACATTTTATGATGGTTTTTTCTGACAGTGGAAGAACTCGGGAGACACTGATCAGCCCAGCAGTGTGAGAACCTTTCTACACAATAAGTGTTTTTAAATAAGATTTATTCCATAGCTGTGGTGGAGGAGCTGTCAGGAGCCTCCAGGCAGATTCATTCCTCCCATTTGAGATATATAAGAAAAAAAAGAGGACGTGCTATATCATGAAAAAGGACCATAGAAGCCTTAAATTTTGCAATTTAGCAATGAAACATTTCATTGCCGGGGAGCTTTTGTGAGACACGCAGAGGAAGAGACGAGCGAGGCCCTCGTGTGTCTCTGAAGAGATCCCGATCCTGTGTTCTGCTGAGAATATGAATCCGATATCACCTTTGTTTGTTTGCGTTCAGCACTAATGGAGTTACACACAAAACAACGCAATCTCTCCATGTAGGAAGACCAGAGTAGAAACCGGGCTGCTGCTGCTAATGCAAGGAGCTCAGGCCGTCTGGGATGCAGCTGCTGTCTTCATTGGATTTGTTTTGTTGTTGCTGTAACGCTGATGAGATCAGAGCGTGGATCTCAGTCGTCTGACGGCTCCGTGACAAATCGGCCGAGGCGCTCGCCGAGCAGGAGCCTGGGATCAGGTCAAGGTGTAATATGAGGAATACAAACACAATTTATAATTCATGACATGCATGTGTGTTTGTTTTTTTGTCGTACGGGTGAGAGATAATGAAACCCTGACCCCCCCCCTCCCCCTTCTATTGTTTTATTATGGTTCTGTCCATCTCCCGCTGATCAGCATAACATTGTTTGATTCAATGCACATCGACACGCCAGCTTCTCAATAGATTGCTTTGTCCAAATGTTTCTTATTCACTGTGACTATACAACAAAAAACCCACCGGGACAGATTCAGAGGAGGTTGTGTGTCTGTGGTTGTGAGAGCAGGGACACACAGTGATGAGGTGGATGACAGTACAGGCTGCTTCCTGTCCAGACAGTGTGGATGGGCTGCAGTGTGCTGATGTGGAACACGGCCCGGAGCGCGGCCCTGTCTCTCTGCACGCCGCCCATTATCTCCCAGAGGGTACAAAGCCGCGCTGCCATGGCGAGCATTTCCTGCTTCCTCTCCTGCGGCAGAGTCAGGTCCACGTTCTGAGGCGGCTACACGACTTCCCACTGGAGCCCAGCGGGGGGGGGAGCGTGGAGAGCAGCCTCTCGCTGGGTCGTGGCCTCCAGATTTTAGTGGGCAGGAAGCATTGTTAAAGAACAAAGCCAGTCTGTGTTTGGGAGATCGCTGCTGCAGGAAGCCAACGCAGTGAGGGTGTGAAGTGCTGGGAATGTTTTAAAAACATATAGTGACCTTGTGTTTTCAGCTCGGCTGCGCTGAGAACAGGGGTCTGCTATTTGAGAGCTTTATTTAGAGAAAACTGCCGTTAACAAACCCCTGAATCTGTTTTCTGTTTGGTTTTGTTGTTCCACATATTGCTCCTCCCCATCAAAACCTGCCACCTACATTACCCACAATGCAACTCAACCACAAACAGTTTGGTTTGTCATGCAAGTAGCTTTCAGTCACTTATATTATATTTCACACAAAATCAAGCAGCAAATAGGTAAACACTCATATGTAAATAAAACATCTTGATCGCCACCTGGTGGTTGGCTGCGGTATAGGTCATAAACCCCGTCTCTGCCATGTTAGTGGATGTGACGCAAGTAAAAAGTACAAAGTACAAAAATAACAAATTAAACAAATTAAATAAATTATTCTCAAAGATGGTTTCTGTCATTTAAGATAGTTCTTCTCAGACTGTGTTCAAGTGTATATTTTTCCAGTAAATTTGGTTCAATCAGTTAATTGCTGCCATAAAAACGGGGTCAAAGGTCATAATTAACATCCTGACGTGATGTGTTACAGAAGGACCTTGATATTGCCGCTCAACATCACAACACTACAGTGCAGAACGATCTCACAGTGCAAGATGGCGGCCCCCGTATCAGGGATACACTGGCTTCATCTTTACATATTGACAACCTTTTCCTTTTGTTTAAGTTGGAGGAATTATTGAGGGGGAAAATGCATGTTGAGTGTTTGCAGCAAATAGGTTTTTGTATTTCAAATATCAGAGATGTAATGCATCTGACATAAAAATTCTGTTCCCAACAGTTTGAGGTGTTTCGATTCCACCGTGGAGGCAAAACAAAAGACGATGGACTCTTTTGCCAAAAAATGCAAAACAGCCACTTTGTTGAAACAGCTTTCTGAAATCACGTTTCTCCCTGAAATGCACAGCTCGGGCCCGAACAAAACATTTTTCTCCTTCGTGCATCTGACACAGCCGTCCGTCTGCCGCTTGGCTCGGCTTAGCTTGATGCATCTGTTTGTGGAAGCAGGAAAAAAAAACAAAAAAACACCTGCATATCTCTCTCTCTCCCAACTGAATTGCTCAGAAGTGCTGCCAAGTAGAACCGGACAGATGTGGGGACTGAATCTACAGTAGACAACTCCATCACTTCCCCCCCAACTCGTCCCTGTATATAAATCTCTGTCTATCAAGGCAGTTGTCCTCTGAATCCCATTTGTATCTGTCTGCTGCAGAGGGCGTTGGGCAAGGGCATGTGCCGAAGAGGAGGGAAGCAAGAAAGGGATGAAGAGTGAAAAGGGCTGCTGCTGCTCTGCATGCTGTGCCGTGCAGGTCGGAGGCAACATGTGTGGTCCATCATGTCTCGACATATTCTCATCCTCAAGGCAGTGGAGCGTGGCCATCCTCACGTCAGGCTAATGATGTGTCCACTCTTTAACAATGTGCTCTGGCTCGTCGGGGGACTGAGTCACAAAAGAAGTCAACGAGGACAAGCTGTAGCAGACCATTTCCTCCTCGGCCCCCCTGCCCCCTGACCATAGATGTGGTATTTTCCCCCCTCATGCAGACTGGACTGGAGCAGGGACGCCATGTTCCCAGATGTGTTTACGGATGTAAGCGAGTTACCGATGACCAAAGTTTCCTGGAAAGTTCCCTCTGTCTCCTTCGCTGTCTTTTCTCATTCCCTCCGGTTCGCTCATGCGTACTCTCCCACACGGACTCGCACACGCTAGGCTTCAGCGTGTGTTAGCAAAACAAGGATCTCCGGACGATGTACACGGCTCTGACATGTTCTCCTTCCTCCTCCAAACATCCTGCCTCTCTCTCTGTGGCTGGTTTGGACCTTAGACTGTAGTTAAAGATAGAGGACGAGACAGCTCCAGCAAAAGTGAAGCCAAAGCGTCTGAATGACCATTAACTCTGCCTCCTCCTTTGTTAGCAGATGGGATTTGGGTTAAACTAAATAAATCAATATACACAAATATTGTTCTGACGTGAGGTTGTTCCTATCACAAAATTACACAACTGGCACAAGGTGGTAGTGTTTGTATCCAGGATGTTTTGGCTTCATTTCTGGATCGTGGGTGGAAGTGGAGACCCAACGTCCATCTTTATATTCAGTCTACAAGCTTTGGACTTTGTTCCCATTGATCCTAAAAGCACTACTCGCCCATTCCAAAACTGGGGGAATCTCTAAATAGAGGTAATATGGTGCATGAAATGGTCTGATAACCAGAGAGAGGTTAAAAACCTTATTTTACACTTTCTGTTGAACTCAATTTACACCTCAAGGCTTATATAGTGTTTTAGATCATTTGGCTGCCTTCATCCTCTTTCAAACCCGTCTGTTCTGTGCTTCATTCCCTGTCACCAGTTTTATGAGGCTCAACAATTACTTTGACAAAGACTAAATTAACCGACAGACACTGATCGACCTCAGTGAACCTTCAAAACCCAGAAAAGCCTTTATCAATCAGAAAGGAAAGTAAGAAGATTGGGTGATGCTGAATTCTAATGACCTATTTCTTCCAATAATAATATTTCTACATTAACACTTCGCTCCCTCCTTTGGAAACAGGAGAATTAACGGCCTGTGTTCGATCATGTGAACCAGATGTGTGAGATGGGAACGCGCTTCCATCACTGCTCTTCCCCCCGTAAACCAGTAAGCACCGAGGCTTCGTCAGTAACTGGACGTATTTCACATTTTCTGTCTCGCAGGCTTTTTGTGAATTTGGCTTTTTTCTCGCTGGTAAAAAGGCTCTTTGGCTCCGACCCGGTCCCTTCGGGGTCGTAGTGTGAACTCGGGTTCTTGTAACAGTCTTGTGAATTTTGACAATGACATTCTTACACCCGACTTCTCCCCATGTGTTGGTTCACGGCTCGGGAAAAGTGTCCGACCCCTCTGACCTGTATATTGGTTCTCGGGGCCAATAACTGGTGAATAACCTTCTTGGTTACTTCCTTGGCTTGTCACTTGGTACATATTAAATATTGGACATGAAGGGTGTGTGGTGTGTGTGTCTGTGTGTGTGTGTAGTGGGAAGGGAGTGACTACATAGGCATTATTCACTGTGAGGAGACATCGAGCTGAATGAAATCCAGATTGGACAGAACCAGACGAGGGGATGTCAGGCAGGAGGAGGAGGAGATGAAGGTCTGCTCGACTGGGTAACGTGTCCGAGGAGAAGAGCTTTCTGGGACAGTTTCTGAAACGATGAGAGAGAGAGAGTGAAAGTCACAGCTACTGCGTGCGGTTGTGGTCACGGTCGTTTTAACCGCCTCTCCCCCTCACTTCCCCTGTCTTCTGCTGGAGCGTGAAAATAAAAACAACACGTCGACTTTGACGAGAAGCCGGGACTCGACTGTGCCAGAGAATCTGCCACAGCTCGAATGCTTTGACTGATATGTATGGATGCCACGTGATAGTTTCCATGTTTTTTCTTTCCACCAACCCCTCCAGTGATTGACATGAATGAAAAAGCTTTCTTGTCGTTTAGCAGGAATGAAATGATACGGTGCCTTGAGATGTTTCTCCCTGTTGAACTGGAATTGGCAAAATGGAGGCAAATTGAATGTTTTTTCTAAACTGAAACTAAGTAAATACATGTTTTTCTTGTTATTGAAGGACACAAAATACTCGATATTAAATAAAGTCTCATGTACTCCAAGGCCAACTGAGAAATTGCTCCGATGTTAGCAAAACACTGGCGCTCCTATTCTTACTGGCAACAAATTCTACGGAAAGGGCAAAACCAATTATATGTAAGTCTGTCACTCAGCACGTTCTGACTCCTCCACCCTGTCTGCAGCCTCAGGCCCAGGATTCCTGCTGGAGCGATAGAAATCTTTAAGAACTCCTCAAAAATATATAGTTTCCGTTTTGAAAACCGCTCAGAAACTACTGGGCATTGTAATTTTTTAACAAATGCTAATGTGCAATTCTTGTGGCCTATTTTCAGCGGTGGATAAATACACATTTAGTCGTCTGCTGAGTATTCATGGCAGCAGGATGATGTATGTGGGATTGACTGGAGATAAATTACAGTGTCAGTGTGCATTAGTGAGAAGTAGCTGAATATTAGCTTACTTCAATTCGATTAAAACGATTGTTACATTATATGGCTGTGTTATTAGAATACTTGAAACCACGTATCCTCTGTACAAGGCTTCATATTAACAATGAAACCCGAAACATTTCTGAATGAAGGCGAACTCACCTATCGCTCGATTCAAAGAATATTTACAGCCGAGCAGAGAGAGAGAGAGCGTGTGTAAATCTCATTAGCTGTATATCCAACTGTCTGAGTCGCGCAATTACTGAATTATAAATGTGAAATTAATCAGAAAAAAAGGGCCCAGTGTTTGTGCGGGGGGGGATTAATCTTGTCCTTGTTGCGCCAACGGCGAGAGGCATTATTCATGAACCCTCCATTTCTCACTAACCCCCCCCCCCCCCCCCTCCACTCCTGGAATGGGAAATGTAACCGTGAGCCAAAAGCAAGCGTGGACTCTCCAACTCTACAGACCCTGACAAAACAGTTGTAATTATGTGAAATTATTGATATAAACAAACAGATGAATGGCCTTTGTGCTCAGATTGTGTGTGTGTGTGTGTGTGTGTGTGTGTGTTTTGTGTGTGGATGTACAGTATTTGCATGCATGAGAGAAGGTGCGTTTTTTTTTTTTGTTGGAGCAAATTGAGTGTTTGCCCTTGATTGAGTGAACAAATGACTGAATAGAGCAGGTCTTTGTTTGGTTCAGAGACGTTTTGAGTAATGTGGTGTAGATTGGGGGAGAATTTGTGTTTCCAAATCAATACAGAATAAATATTATTTCATACCGAAGGAGCATTATTAAGGCAGAGGGCCGGGGGAGGTGAGGAGGGGGGGGGGGTACTATTACTCATCAAATGTGGAAAAAAGGCTCAAATGAGACATACCATAGAGAAGAGTCGAGGTTAGCAGGCACTTGAAACTGGTCGTGGCATTTAATTGAAACCATGCTGCTCTGAAGAGAGAGAGGAGATCTGAGCCAGACACAAATCCAGCCCGGCAATAAAGAGGAGCAGTTAGGGGAATCTTTAACGGGCCACGATCCATTACACAAGTCATAAACGTCCACAGAAATATACACATCATCGCAGAGCGGGGACGGGGACTTAACTCTCGCCAAAAAAAAAAGACTCGTCCTCCTTTATGTGTCCTGTAAGTGGAGCTTTTATGAAGACTCTGTGTGAGTTGGTGAAAGTAAAGAAGGGATGATGTTACAGAGGGGGGGAGGGCGGTTCTCCGTGGATCATGTCGGATGCATGAAGAAGAAACAGGAAGTGTGGAGCAGCGTGGAATCATGGGAGTTGTTTTCACCGCCATTGCAGTGGAAGGAAAACAACAGCTAAGTGGCTAACAGCAGGTTTCCCTTCGTCATACGTAGTTTTCCCTGGATGTTATATCGGAGCAGCTTTATGTTACATGTAGTGATTTATTGAATTCTTCGATTTACGTCTTATATTTCATTAAAAAATAGTTCCTGGTTCTTCCCGCGGCATCTTGAATACACATAGTGAGCTCACCACAGTCCATTCAGACCTCAAGCTCTACGCTTTGACTCCACTTACATTCACGTCAATCCCGGTGATATATTCAAACCTGAAACAAATTACTCACTCCCCCCCCCCCCCCCCCCCCCCCCCCCCCCCCACCGCCCCGGCCAACGACAGGGGTGTCTCGTCCCTGATTGGTGGGCTTCGCTCTCATTTGTCTTTGACACCCCAGCGCCGGGCGGGGCAGCGGTGCCATTCATCTCCCATGTCACCGGCAGACAGGGGGAGTCACGCTGTGAAAGGAGAAGTCTGCTGCTCCTTATGAACCTGCGTCAGGTCCAGGTATGTTCTCTGTCTCGCCGCCTTGTCAGGACCCCACAGGTCCTAGTCCAAGTATTCAAATGATTAGACATTATAGACGTATGTAAAGGTGAAAGCAGAAAGCATCTTTATTGCCCTCTGGTGGCTGGCTACAGTAAAGGTCATATACCCTGTCTCCTCCATGTTAGTGGAGTGAACCTGGGCCGAAAACTAAAATGTAAAAATGCACAACAAAGACAATTTTCTCAAATATATTTTTTGTTAAATAATATATTCTTTCTCACACTGATGTAAAGGGGGATGGGTGCACAACATGATTGACAGCTGGAGCTTGACACCGCAGCTTCATCCACCGCTTGTTACTGTGCAGAGTCTGAATGACATCACCTGTGTTGGCGTCATTTCTGGACAGCGGGAGGAGGTGGAGACACGTCGTCCATCTTTATCAACAGTTTATAATGTCAAAAATACTCACTGCAGCTGTGACTTGGAACTGTATAATTTTTCATATTACCAGACTGCATTCATTCAAAATTGGGTGGTGGCCAGGCTGACGTTAGGAAAGCAGAGCAGAGCAGTAAAGAAGTACAGTATTGGCTACACTGGCTTCCAGTTAAATCTAGAATAGAATTTAAAATTCTCCTCCTCACCTTCAAGGCCCTTAATAATATGGCGCCTTTTTACCTTAAAGAGCTGTTAGTACCTTATAAACCCGCTAGAGCACTCCGCTCCCAGAACTCAAGCCTACTTGTCGTCCCTAAATTCTCTAAAAAAAGAGTAGGAGCCAGAGCTTTTAGCCATCAAGCCCCTCGGCTGTGGAATAATCTACCACTTTCAGTTCGGGAGGCAGATACCATCTTTTCATTTAAGAGTAGACTCAAAACCTTCCTTTTTGATAAAGCTTATAGTTAGAGCTAATTAGTGCGCCAGAACGTTACTTGTTCTATTTTATGACACATGACACACGGAGCTTCTCTTTCCAGCTTCTCCTTCCTCTTCTCCATCCCTATCCCCCTTCCCCGGAATCCCTTTGCTTTATCACCCGCAGATCCAGGGCCTCTGTGGCCGCACCATGGATTGCGGTTTGTGGATCGTACACCGGGGGTCGCGGTGGTGGATCCATTGTGGCGGATTCTGGGCTGATCGTGGTGTTGGTGGCGGACCCTGTGTCGCGTTGGCATTGGGCACGGGCGGTGGACCAGGACCGCGGTGGTGGCTTGTGATGGGTCCTGGTGGGCGGCGGTGGACGGTGACTGAGGACTGGAGTGGCGTCTGGTCTGGATGGTGGATCGTGGTCTGGATGGTTGCTGACCATGGACTGTGCTTGCAGCGGGACTGCTTGGCATGTCATGTTGGGGTTGTCCTTCGGGATGTCTACCCTCATCAAATGCTGCTAGAGACTTTGATTATTGATGATGTTTTCCTGCACGTGGCATCTATTGCACTTCTGTCCGTCCTGGGAGAGGGATCCCTCACATGTGGCTCTCTCTGAGGTTTCTACATATTTTTACCCTGTTAAAAGGGTTTTTAGTAGTTTTTCCTTACTCTTGCTGAGGGTTAAGGACAGAGGATGCCACACCCTGTTAAAGCCCTATGAGATGAATTGTAATTTGTGAATATGGGCTATACAAATAAAATTTGATTGATTGATTGATTTATAGTAATTAAGTAAATGTATATGTCAACGAGGGTCCAAAAGTACATGTTTGTGTATGTATGTGTGTGTGTTTGTATGCTTGTATCAGTGTATACACATCAGTTAGCGGTCTCATTAGGGTCGTGCACGGTGTCGGGGCTTTGACCTCATGATCCCATTCCCCTCGCTCCGTCACCCGGTGCCGACAGTTTGCCCTTCAGCAGTTTCTACTGTAATTAGGTCAAAACCAAACAAATGTGTCGCCGAATGTTCTGCCATCGCACCGGTCTCTTCAACAAGATGGAGGCTGCGTTGCCAAGAAATTCCTCTGGTGCTGATTCATTTTTCATAATCAAATGTTTTCTTAAAGATGACCTTTGAAACATGGGGCGAGAAAAAAAACCACACTACAGAGAAACCTCAGTGTTTCCTTTTTGTTCTTGTGCATTTGCGTAGTTTCTGCGAGACGGTGACGCCACAACTTGCCACTTTCCGAAATTACTCGATCCCCAGAATATTGGAAACGACTCGATGTTCCCCCGTGAAGCCGGATCAAAAGATACGTCTGTCCGTGGCCCCGGCTGGAGCCACTTCACGGGGAGATGTCACATGCATGAACCGGGTCCGACGCTCGATGTGAAAATAATTTGAAACAAAGTCAAACTCTCCCTTCGCTCCCCTGCTAATCTTATTGGCGTGGATGGGAATCTGTTCAGCGTTACTCGTGAAGCCTTCTTTTGATCCGTGCCAACTTTCCCCAAAAAGCATATTTCGAGGGTTTTACAGGCACTTTTATAGTCACACCTGGAAATTGCTCCATAAGAGTCACAAAGTGAAATATTACGAGTCTTACAAATCTGCTCAGCTCTCATCAGCTTTGCCAAACAACGATCCCGTTAAATATTTAACAGTTTTAACTCAATTTGTGCAGAAACATCAACGCACAAAACACAACACTTCGACACCCGTCTCCCCTCATCCTCACTTCCTCACCCAACGAGGTGCCTGAGACAAACTCAAAGTTAAACTCCTCTCCTTGCCACTGCTTCAATCCTTCAGCCGACTTTCTTCAATGCTATAAAAAGACGGGGTTATCTCTCCTTTTAGTCGGAGCCAGAGTAGTTTATGGTCACAGCAGACGCTCTGGATCTCTGCCACGGTGCCAGAGACGTCTGAAAGGACTTTCACAACAAGATGGAGACAGTGACAGAGATAGAAAGACAGTGGCCAAAATGTATTTAACTCTTTAAGCCTTTACCATGGTCTGTGCAAGAAGATGGATGAAGTGTCTCTACCTCTCGCAGATGCAGGGGCTGACATCTTTTGATAAACCCTTTAACCTCACAATAACAAAATAAGTATGATAGAACCACCTAAAATTACCTAAAAAGGATCTGACATGTACGTTGACATGTCCCGTCTGCTAACATGGAGGAAGTGGGGTTCAGGACCATACCGCCACCAGCCACCAGGGGACCATCCGGATGAGTTGGCTTCACTTTTGTCGTCCATCTTCATTTGCAGTCTGTAGCCCTTACTTACATTTTTTAGCTGTGGACTAAAATGCTATGGGAATCAAGACGTGTGGAATTTACCCATTAAGTGAGCTCCATGCTCCCGCGCACACCAGAGAGTCATGAATCAGATCACAATTTGTACTATAGCTCAGAAAAACAGACATAACAAACATATCCGACATGAATTACAGTCACGCTGGGACGTCTATTAATCTCCGCGGCCTGCAACCCTATTCATCAGCGCTTGTTGTCATCGCCGTGTTTGTACTGTATTAGGCAACAGGCTCTGGTGTCGCACCGCTGTGGAGCTGCTGATGGCTGAGGAATGATAAGTGGGGGGGGATCAACCTTTGTGGGGGTACATGGCAGCAGAAGGACCCTCGACCACCGCTAAGCATCCAGTTTCAAGATTTCCGAGGCACACAGAGGCCCATTCACCAGCTCCTTCTCCACGTGGAGTAAATATATAATCACATTTGTGCTTCACATGCACAGGTGGCTCAGGGCTGGGATATCCCACCACAAGCTCACACTGACATATGGGAACCCGACCGCAATAATAACCACGTTCCATTCTTTTTCCATCGACTCTAAGAAATGTTCAAGGACATACACAGATTTCCTTTGTGGGAAAGTAGTTTAATTAGGATCTCCAAAAAACTAAGAGAGTAAAAGCTGTATCCCGATTCAGGGGCCAAAGAGGTGAACTGAAATGTGATGGACTGGTTTATGAATTTGGTTGAGATGCAATCGGTCTTCATTTGCAGGCTCTTAAGGATGCTGCAATAGTTTGGCACAATGCTAACAAAGCTAAGTAAAAGGTGATGAAATCTGTCAACTAGCATTTCAAAAGTTCACCAATCAAGACTGTGTACCTTGTTAAACCCAGTTTTTCATCCAGGGGGTAAATTCGTGAGTTTTAGAGTTGTTTATTGTGCTCATTCACTATGAATGGGTGAAATCGTGCAGATACTAGTAAACCAGATTGATCCATGTGC